>NW_027202746.1:0-162634 GCF_024711535.1 Dipodomys merriami | reverse complement strand
GGAGTTTCCTACCCATACTGGCTTTGAACCATGATCTCAGCCTTCTTTAGTAGCTGGAATTACAGGTGTGAGGTACCAGGGCTGGGCCAACATGAATTTCAGATCTCCTCCATCTGACAGACAAAGTGGGAGGGTGGGGTCTCCACTATAAGAAACACTTCTGTACCATGGGGCCTTGGCCAGGAGGGGTTCCCACCCCTGAGGTGTGGAAATGGGGTGCTGACATCGACAACCCCGCTCCCCCCTCCCCCCCGGGTTGTTTTGATCATGAAGACCCTACAACACCATGCTGCATACAGAGCCAGACACCATAAAGGTTCAATGAATCACAACTGTTACTGCCGTGGAACTCTTCCCTCATCAAATATGGAAAAGGGCAAGAAAAATAAACAACTCACTGGGAATCTCTCTACAAAAATAAAAACTTTAAATTAAAAGAAGAAGAAGCCTGTGATGTTAGTGCATTGGTAGCGTGTGGCTAGGACCGGGCTTGGGCTCACTGATCGGTGGAGGTCCCTGTCAGGTGCTCGGTGGGTGCCACGTGGAGCCCGGTCGCTCAGATTCCCCCGACTAACCCATCGACGTTTTCGCTGCCAGCACAGACAAGTGGGAGTGATGGACCCTGAGCCAGTCCACAGACAGGGGGTGGACCCAGGATTAAGAATGGTCTACCCTCAAACAACATCCCTCATACTACTCCAGCTCCCCATGTATACCAGAGGCAGTCTGGACAAATGGAAATCAGTCCTGTATTCTGGCTATGACTAACAGGAGTCACTAGCTTTCAGGCTAAACCACTCTAATTTCCTGAAGATGAATTAAAAACTTTACAAGAAATCAGGAAGTAAGCCACAGAAAATACTCACCTCCTTCCATAAAGAAAAACAGACCACAGAACACCTGTAACACCTACAACAATTGGAATTCACAGCTCATCTTCAGGAAGAGCTTGTTTAATTTCCAACATCTTAGTCAGTTTCTAAAACCTTGGCAGAATGTCAGAGGGTTACCAATTACATTAGAACAACCCATAAAACAAGCTCTCAAGGGAGGTAGGGATCAGGAGGATTTAAATTCAAGGCCAGTGTAGCAAACAAGAGGATTCCCCATCTCAACCAATAAGCCAAAGGTAACTGCATTCCAGCTCCTCAGCAATCACAGGAGGGAAGATCTTGCTCTGAGTCCAGCTGTAAGCAAAAACAAGAGATGCAATCTAGAAAAGAAAACAAAAAAAAGCATGGAGGGAATGGCTCAACTGGTAAAGCACTGCCTAGAAGGGAAAGGCCCGAGTTCAAAACCCCAGCAATAGCCAAAAAAAAAGAAAAACTCACATCTTGACCTGCTGCCCTTCATAGAATGAGTCGTGTCATACAACGAGGTCTTGCTAACTTGCCATCCCCACAGCTTTGGAAGGGGACAGTCCTAGTCTGACCATCAAGTCCTGCCCAACATGCCGGTGTTGGTGCTGCACAGCCCTGAAGTTGTGGACATGGGTTTCCAGACGTGACCACCTCCAAGCTCCCGGAAATGATCGAGGGTCCTTGGACCCTCAAGGCCATTAGTCCTTCATTATTATGCCGCCTTCGCCCTTTGCCTTCACTTTGTATTAGTAAGCCTGCTCCCACTCGTGTCTCCTCTCCATCTATCCTTGAATTCTTTCTAGAACCTTCCAGCCCCTCTGACCTGGCAACAGCTACAGCTGTCATACAACATTTCCACACTTGATCTCTAAAACATTTCCTTAGTCCTCCATCCTCTGCTTTTTCCAGTGTTGTACAGAGCAGTGGAGAATTCCTGAGGCCCATGGTTCCAGAAAGGGTGGACACTGATAACAGGCCATGGGCTCTAAAGTTCTTAGCCCATGGCAGAGCAACTGAATAAGAGAATTCCTGCTGAGTTTCCTCAGCTTGGATTTGTGTTAGGCAAGAAATAATCCTCAAGCTGGGTGCCAGTAGCTCATGCCTGTAATCCCAGTTACTCAGGAGGCTGAGATCTAAAGATCTCAAACCCAACCTAAACAGGAAAGTTCATGAGACTTATATCCAATGAACCACCTAAAAATTGGAAGTAGAGCTGTGGCTTACCATGGTAGAGCACTCGCTCTGAGCAAAAAAATCTCAGAGGAAGTGTTTAGGCCCTGAGTTCAAGCCCCATGATGGACAAAAATAAGAAGAGTCCTTAGCTGGAGGAAGCCACTCAGATTTTTGGAGATGTTTCAACAACTTGTTTGATGATTCCTTTCACAGCTGGCTAGGGAATCTCACTTCCTCAATTCACTCCCTGCACACCCTCCCACAAGCACTCTGCCCTTTGCACATGCACTTTGCTCTGGCTATTGGGCCATCAGCAAATATAAACAGAAGCTTCCTGGTGAGAAGTCTTCCACCAAGTGAACACACTTAGATTAGCCAGCCAGCAATCAGCATTAGTGTCAGACCAATGCAAGAAGCCGTATTGGAAAGCGGAGACTCAAACCAGCTCCCAAGTGAAGTTAGCTTTATGCCCACTTTTGGTCCTCAGCTCCACCCAGCCCTGAGCTACTGTCTGCCCTGGAGTTCCCACTCTACAGCTGGCCACTCCCTCTCTCCACCCAGACCCACCTGAGCAAACACCCACTTCACTTCCTACTCCCAGCCCCTCCTGCTACCTGAATAGGGACGGATGCCATGTGTTCCCTCTTCGGGAAAATATGGCTTCTCTAATACACCTTGTAGTAATCTTTCTCTTGTGCCTGCTTGCCTTTGGGTGGTCCCCTGGAATGGGCATGAAGGATCCTTTCAAGCAGGACCCCTGTAACTCCCCAAACACCCAAAATTTATGTCCACACAATACATGAGTCAATAAAAGGGATACCAAACCAGCAAAAATAAATAAATAAAAAATTTTAAAAAATAAATAAACAAAGAAGAAGAAGAAGAAGAAGAAGAAGAAGAAGAAGAAGAAGAAGAAGAAGAAGAAGAAAGAAAGAAAGAAAGAAAGAAAGAAAGAAAGAAAGAAAGAAAGAAAGAAACAAACAAAGAAAGAAACAAAGAAAGAAACAAAGAAAGAAAGAAACAAAGAAAGAAACAAAGAAACAAAGAAAGAAAGAAAGAAAGAAAGAAAGAAACAAACAAACAAACAAACAAACAAAGAAACAAACAAAGAAAGAAACAAAGAAAGAAACAAAGAAAGAAAGAAAGAAAGAAAGAAAGAAAGAAAGAAAGAAAGAAAGAAAGAAAGAAAGAAAGAAAGAAAGAAAGAAAGAAAGAAAGATAGAAAGAGCTGGAGATTGTTGGGAGCCGACAGTAAAGTTTAAAGGTCATCTTGACCCAAATGCTCAATGTGGGGCATGTACAAGAAACTGGGTTACTTAAAAACCACCAGGTGCCTGGGATTTCTTTGTTATGTCTGCAGAGATTGTTTTACTGTCTACTAGTTGACCTTGTCTTTTTTTTTTACTGCACTCTGTTTTTACTGAAATTTTCCGTGTTTTTCTAGACTTTGGTAACCTTATGTTACCTCTTGACTTCTAATAGCATATAATAGTGAAAGTTAAAAATAAATGGGGCTGCAGTCTTAAGCTGCAGACCTCCAACCCCATCCTTTTTCTTATGTCTTTATTTTTCTGCATCCTCGCCTCCTAATTCAGGATTCCCTTTTGTTGCCGGCAGGCTCTGGCAGGAGATAGCTGCCACTTCTCAGTGCTGAGCATTTAAAAATAAATTTTAAAGCAAGGGAGGCAGGTAGGCTTCTGGGAGGGGGAGGGCTGCGGAGGGGAAGGAGGGAGGGACGGGTTTTTGGAAGGGCAGACAGCATAGATGGGCCATCAGGAGCTTCTCGCTGTCGCATCCAGGGTGGCTGGCAGCGCCACCAGGGACCCATCTTCCACTAGAACTAGATGCTGCTAATTGGTGAGGAATCCGTGCCTACCACCTAAAGAACAGAACAAATTCTTTGTCACCACATGTTTTTTTTTTTATTCCTTCCAAGGGAAAGACATTAACTCTCAAATAACAGCACCACACTGGGCCTCCCCAAACTCACAGAGACATCTTCATGGAGATGCAGGGGATGGGGAGGGAACAATGGGGTGGCAGGGGCTCTGACCCTTTGCTCCATCCTAGTCCATCCGTGGTTTCTGACCCCTGGGACTCTGAGCCAGTAAGGACCCTGGAGAAGCTCTGGGGCTGGATGTCCAGTGTAGGGCTGCATGCACCGGCTCCCCAGCACTGTGACCAGATCCCCGCGTGGGATCATTCACCACGAGAAAAGGTTTAGTTTGGTTCACTGCCACATAGGTTTCCATTTAAGGCAGCAGTCCCATTGCTGTGGGTTTACCTGTAGCAGAGAAGACTTCTTACCTTCTTACCTCATGGCAGTTAGGAGAGAAAGAGAGAGAGAGAGAGAGAGAGAGAGAGAGAGAGAGAGAGAGAGAGAGAGAGAGAGAGAGAGAGAGAGAGAGAGAGAGAGAGAGAGAGAGAGAGAGAGAGAGAGAGAGAGAGAGAGTGAGAGAGAGAACAGGGTCCCAAACCCCACTCCTCCTGGAGATGCTTAAATATTAAATCATGTTCTTCTGGCAGCTCCCAGACTGAGGACCAATCTTTCCATGTGGGGGCCTTTGGAGAATCTTCTAGACCCAGACTATAGCTGAGAGTCAGCTCACTTGGCCCCATTCCCTTAGAGAGTTCCCGCAGGCCCCTCTCCCACCTTCAGGGAGGAGGGTTGATCACCATCTCATCTGTCCATGATCTCAGGGTTTAGTCGAGTTCTGGTCACTGCCTGTGTCCTCAGCATCCATACTCAAACAACCACCATCCTCTGCCTGGCTGAATGGCTCCCCATCAGCATGTCTCTTCTTGTCTAGGGACCAGGACAAGAACGGACCAGGTAGACCCAGGGACAGACATGGCAGAGCAGGGCATCTGGACTCAGCCTGTCAGTGCAGTGCTCTGCCCACCCTCACAGGTAAGGCCTTGTTATCTGCCCTTGCATTCTGTGGTGCTGTCTACTGCAGTGTCCATGGCCATGGTCCGGGGCTGAGCAGTGTCTGCAGCCATGGCAGAGCCCGCCAGGCCCCAAATCATCACATTCCAGTCTTGGCAGAGAAAAGCTGCCCACCTTCCTCCCAGGCAGAAAGGAAGCAGACAAAAAGGAACCCTGGGGTGCCTGGGTCATGGGAGGCCATGGGGGGAGGTCCTCTTCACCTCCCTGAACCAGGAATACAACACCCCCCCCCCCAGACTAGCTGGGCACCAGTGGCTCACACCTGTAACTCCAGCTACTCAAGAGGCTGAGATCTCAGTATCATGGTCCAAAGCCAGCCTGGGCAGGAAAGTCCATGAGACTCCAGAGAACCAGGAGGACAGAGGCTGAGCTGTAGTTTAGGGGTTCAAAACACATGTGCAGCCAGGTCCCAGTGGCTCATGCCTGTAAGCCTAGCTACTGAGGAGGCTCAGATCTGAGTATCATGGTTCAAACCAGCATGAGGAAGAAATTCTGTGAGACTCTTATCTCCAATTTTCTGGTGAGAAAACCGGAAGTGATGCTGTGGCTCAAGTAGTAGAGTGCTAACCTTTTGTCGGTCATGGGGTTAGAACTCTGGGCCTGGGTTCTGTCCCTAAGCTCTTCCACTCAAAGTTAGCCTCTACCACTTGAGCTGCCCTCAATCAAATTGAAGATCCTCTCACCTTTCCTCCCAAGTACTGGGATTGCAGGCATGTATCACTGCACCTGACTGCTTTTTTTTCTTCTTAGTGAACATACAATATTTGTACTTATTTGTGGTGTACTGTACATCAGCCAATACACACACATGATGAGTAATTACCAAACTGTCATTAATCCACATCTCCATCTCCTTAATCCCCTCCATGTTGTGACCCTCCAAACTTTCCCCTCCACTCATTCTGAAAGAGGTGAGAAACTGTCATAGACAACAGATACCAAAATCGACTCCCAAGGATGGAATTGTCAGAAAGTTCTAGAAGAAGTCCATATCCCAGGTAGGAATCTTGAGAATGTTCTGGAAGAAGTCCACATTTACTGATTTGGGGTAGAAGATAAACTCAGGACTGTCAAAGCAGACGTACACATGAGTGAAAGAAACAAATTAGCCAGAGCCCATTCATAACCAGTCATGCATAACCTTGAACCCAGTTCCATCCAACAAAATCTGAGACACAAGCAAGCACGAGGAGTATGAGCATGAAACCCTGTCCTGTTTACTTGCAGAAAACTGTGAGGGCCACAGCAGTGCATCACCAGGTACTCAGCAAATTAATTCCCTCATATTCTAACACACACCTCCAAGCTGGCTTCCTAAATCACGGTGGTGAACCCCTGCATTGCCTCTGCTCAGATAATTCTATTTTATTTCTTGGATCAGCGCAGTCTAAACAAGTTTCACAAGTATTTAAGACAAGAATGGGGAAAGGGAAAACACTGCATAATGCATGAAGAGAGCCAGCTGGCCAAAGCAGAGCTGCCCCTGAAAACTAACTCTGGAAGCTTCCGAGCTTTAGTACCCACATTCTGCACATGACAAGAGGAAAGATGGCAGCCTGCCATCCTCTTTTGATTTGTTTTCCATTTTATTGCTAGATTTTTTTAAGCCACTGCTTGAAATACACTAAGTCCTTTCTGAATTCAGTCTTTATGGTCAAGAGGTTTTTGGTTTTGTTTTTTAAGTAATTGCTAACTTGACAATCTGTGGTTTCTTTAGAGAATGTGTGTAATTGTGTGACTGGCTGGTCACCTGCCCAAACCCCATGTCACCCTCATTTTGGTTTCAAGATAAACCTAAGTGGAAATCATGGGAAGCATTTGTCACTGCCCATACAGAGTTATACCTAGCTGGAATGGGAGCTCACATCTGTAATACCAGCTGCTTTGGGGGCTAGGATAGGAGGATCACAGTTTGATGAAAGCCAAAAAATCTTATGAGACCCCCCCATCTCAGTCAATAAGCCAGGCATGGAGGCTCCTGTCTTTCATTCCAGCTACACAGCAAGTATAAACAGGAGGATCACAGTTCAGAAAGAAAAGAGCAAGGCCATGAAATCCAGTTAAAAAATAAGAAAGCAAACAGAACCAGGGTTGTGACTAAAGCAACATAGCAAGCATGAGCCCCTGAGTTCAAACCCCAGGACCCCCACAAGAATTTAAATACACAGAATCACCAAGGCAATGGGGCAGGAGGTGGAGTGAATTTTGAGGAGACATACACATCCTGCAGAGCGTGTTACCAGTGCACTTGCCAGGCTCCAGGCATTTCTACTCTCAGCAGAATCCATGTGTGGCTCCTTCTAAAGAATCGCTGTGGGGGAGGCACCCCCTCCCTCCCTGTGAACACCTGGCTGGTGAAACCAGTCCTCACCCTCACCTTGCAATCCATTACTCGCTTATCGGCTCACTCATGCAGTTCCCAAACCACCCTCAGACCACAAGAAAATGCAATTTCACTTGCAAAGCTGATTGCAAATTATCTTCTGATTACAGATTGATTTTGTTTGTGACAAAATGTTTCCTTCTTGCTGCTAAAATAATCTTGGAGGGGCTCACCATGGAACACCTCAGTTATTAACCCACTGTAGCTTTCCCTAATCCCTGTTTTCACCTTTTTTATTTATTTTAAACACCTATTTACAACATCATTAATCCTCATTAATATTGTTTAAGTGCTGGTAAGCACCCCAAAGAAAACTACAGTCAGCCAGGCACGGAAGTGCAGCCCTATAATCACAGTGATGAAGAGGCTGAAGCAGGAAGTCAGTAAGTTTGAAACCAGCCTGGGCTATGTACCAAGAAAAGGAAGAAGAAAAAGAAAAGCACAGTGGTTCACACTTATAATCTCAACTACTAAGGAGGCAGAGATCAAGGATTGTGGTTTGTGGCCAAACCAGGGCAAAAACAAGCGGAGCATGATGATGGATAGCTAGAATACCAGCTATGGAGGAAGCATAGATAGGAGGATCATTGCCTCTGAGCTCTACACTGGGTGAAATGAAAATGGTCGAGCCAGGTGCCGGTGGCTCACACTTGTAATCCTAGTTACTTAGGAGGCTGAGATCTGAGGATCTAGGTTCAAATCCAGCCCAGGCAGGAAAGTCTGTGAGACTCTTATCGCCAATAAAACACTAGAATACCAAAAGTGGAGCTGTGGCTCAAGTGGAAGAGCACTTGCCTTGAGCTGAAGAGTGCAGGGACAGCACCCAAGCCCAGAGTTCAAGCCCCATGATCAATCAAAAAAAAATGGTTGAAATGTAAGTTCTTCACAGGGAGTTATCAGTGTGTATATTTGAAATTTGAAATTTTTCTTGTCTTTGTGATTAGCCCTGAGATAAACACATTGAAGAAAGAATGGTATCTCCTGCTCACAACTACAGAGGGCTCCATCCCTGGTTGCTCAGCACCAGGTTCCCAAACATCATGGCAGCTGGGGGGAGGGGGAGGACTTCATGTCTTGGTAGACAGGAAGTGAGGAGAAGCAGTAACAGGAAGTGGCCAGGCAAGATACAACTCCCAAGGAGACATTCCCAGCCACCCACTTCCTCCACCCAGACTCCATCATTTCCACAAGCTCCCAAGGGTCTAATCAAATCCTGAATCCATCAATAATGAGATTCACTGATCACATCATGATCTGATGAATTCACTGATGATCAGATCTACACTGATCACATCATGATCTGATTAATCCATCCACAATCATCACCCTGATGTGATTGGATCATTTCAAAATCCATCATGGACATGGGCAGAAGTGAGCCTCCCCAGTCTCCCCCAAGTCTCTCCATCCAGTCAAGTTGACCAATCAGGGCTAGGACTTCTCAAGCCTTATCAATGGGAGAGGAGGGGGGGGATGCGGGGGTGGTGATGAAGAGGATGGAAAAGAGGATTTACACAAAATGGTGTTCAGTAGACAGAAGTGGAGGAAAAGTCCTAGGAACAATTAAGAATCAGTAGACAAAACCTATAGATTCAGACTGGTGGAAAGTAAGGGGGCAGAAGGTCTGCAGTTCTGGAGTCCCAGGCACTGCAGTCCAGAGTGAAACTGCTCTAGGCCTGCCTGAAAAGGCAAGGAGAGGAGTTTAGTCTACACAGCTCTCCACCACACTGGAAAACATGAGTTTGAGCAGCTCAGGCAGCCAAAGCCATATTCCACCCCACTTGAGATGGAGGACTGACGGGGATCTATGGAGGACTCTTCCAAATGCATCCCCCAAGGCCAGCACGGAAGCTGCGGCACAGCCAGGGCCCCCTGCTAAGCCTTTTCCATAAGAGCTATTGGTCCATTTGGCTCTCCTTAATGTAGTACTCGGTATGTATCGATAGCACAATTGTCAGCCCAGCAGACATTTCCCATTTTAATAGTTCTCATGAGATGCTGTATTATTGAGCTTACAGCACTAAATAAAAAACTCCTTTGTCAAGGGAACACGAAATGGATTTTCATGGACACAGCCAAACACCTGCTAATAGTTATGGCAAGAAAAATAACCAGCCTGATAGAGGAGATTTGGAAGTGCGTCGAAATGCTTTGGCTTGGGGATTTTCTGGCTTTTTGATGACACTGAATATTTCTTCCCCAGCCTACTATCCAACGGCTGACTCTCAATGAGAGGAGAAAGAGGAGCCATTGGCCCGAACTTTGCAATGTGCAAGTGGCATGTTTTCTGTGCCTCATCTTCCATAGGTCTCCCCACCTCCCTGACAGCCCCAAATACATGATTCTACCCCAATAAAAGAAGCTAGGCACTGCAGACATTAATTTCTCACTCAGACAAAATTGGTTAGTGGATGATTCCAGGATAGGTATTTTCACACCTTAGGTTTAGAGTTCTGAGTCACCATCTCTGCTGTCCTCTTGATTTGATCAACTGGTCCATTAGGACTGCAACCAGCCATCCCTGCTATCCCTTTATGTCATCTTCTTCACCTGGGAAGCATAAATATGGTCCAAAGGCTCCTGGGTTGAAAGCTTGCTGCCATCTGGAGACAAGAGAGAGGTGATTGGGTCATAGAGGTTCTGACGCCACCAATGGGCTCATCCAACAATGACATCATAGCTGAATGAACTGTCAGGAGGTGGGGCCTTGATAAGTGATTGGATCGTGAGGGCTCTGGCTCTACCAATGGGTTCAGCAATCAAGGACATCACAGCTGGGTGGGATCTAGCTCCTCCTTGAAAGACAGGGATCAGGAGGCTCTCAAATTGAAGCTAGCTCAGACACACACACTCCCACACAATTTCAATCAATAGGCAGGTTGTCGTGGCAGCTATGCATGTGGGAGTATCATACAAATAGGAGGTTCATACCAGCCCTGGCAACAACATGAGACCCTATTTCAAAAGCAAACACCCCATCCTTAACCTAAGCAGTAAGAACTGGAACAGGGCTCAAGTAGAGCATCTGCCTAGCAGGCGAGGCTCTGAGTTCAAATCCTAGTACCACCAAAATATAATAATAACAATAATTTAAGGTACCCTTGGAAAGTCTTGATTGATGTATGTTCTTCCTGGACATCACCCCTGGGCTCCTCACTGAGGATAGGGGACAGCTTGATTTCCTGAGAAGGGATTAAGAGTTGTGCAATCTCCCTGGTCTTACTAAAAAAAGACACTGAGCAGATAAATTTTACTGCAATAAATCTCATCATTAACAAGAGCTGAGGCTACATGTGGGACATACATAGGCCAACAACGGTCCTGGCACCTATTTCCAAATGGAAGAAAACTGAAAAGGACTCTGGAACTTTACAAATGCAAATAGACCCCCTGAAGCAGGAGAAATGCTGAGACAAGGAAATCGTATCATTTTTAATAAATAATAAAAGTGTCAAACTCAGAAATCAGAACAAAAAGTAGTTAGTACCCTTCCACTAACTCCATTAAGATGTCAAATCACAGCGAGGGCATCTGTGACTCACACCTGTAATCCCAGCTACTCAGGAGGCTGAAATATGAGGATCATGGTTTGAAGCCAGCCCAGGCAGGAAAGTCCATAAGACATTTATCTCTAATTAACCACCAAAAAGCTGAAAGTAGAACTGTGCCTCAAGTGGTAGAGCATCATCCTTGACCAAATTAAAAAAAAAATAACTAAAGGGCAGCAGCCAGGCCTTGAGTTCAAGCACCGGGACTGGCATGAAGAAGGAGGAGGAAGAAGAGGAAGAGGAGTAAGAGCAGGAGAAGGGAGGCGAGGAGGAGGAGCAGGAAGAGGAGTAAAGCTCCAGTGACTGAGGGATCCTGTATAGTTCAGACCAGAGGCAGGCTCAGCTGGCTCCCTGACATAAGAAGCACCTTTCAGACTTTTGTATGTAGCCCAGACTGTCCTAGAACTCTTGATCTTCCTGCCTCAGCCATGCAAGTGCTAGGATTTCCAGTGAGTGCTATCAAGCACAGCCCCGGCCCCCTTCCCTCAGAATGGGTCACCATAAGCAGTGAGACAGGCTGGGCCCATTCTAGCATCATCAGCAAGCGGCTCTGTGGAGCGCTGGCTCCCAGGAAGGAGAAAGGATGAAGTGTGAAGGTCATTGTGGACCATGGATCTCCCAAGGTCACACAGTGCTTAAATCAGAGCCAGGGACCCCAAGCCACAGCACCAGAAGCCCCACATTCCATTGGGCCACTTGCTCCTCTGAGCCAAATAAAGATGTGTAGTGAAGGGCAGAGATGGGGGTCTGTTACAGGTAATAGATAACGACAGCTCTTCTGTATTTCTTCGGCCATCTTTGGAGACAGATGTTTGCTTTAGGTTCCACAGGAAGGATGAAGGCAAGAGGAGAGGAGGTGAACAGAGGGAAAGCAGGGCCTGGTCACCAGTGCATTCAGATCTGGCCAGAGGTGGCTTCTGAAGTGGAACGACAGTTCTTGGTCTTAGGATTGGTCAGGCTATAGTCCATGGTCTCAAGAGGGGTCAGGTGACAAGCAGCTGCACCTCACTCTTAGGATGTGGGGAGCCAGGGCCCTGCTGGTCATTGTGAAGGACGATCCCTACCCACTGCCACGGCCACGGTGCTTCAGACTCAATACCCACTGTCACACCATGACCTCACTCTCCCAACTCCCGACCCACTGCCATGGCCAGAGCACTTCTGATTCCCCAACAGGTGACCATCTTCCCTGATGGCTGTTTGCAGCCATGGGCTCTGACCACCAAGTTCACCCCAGTCCCAGCCCCCCTGTGTGCCTCTGGTTCCCATCGCCAACCCCTGCACATGGAGTTTCTTCTGGGCAGAGCTCACCCCTTCTCCCCGGGCAGTGGCTCCGAGGACGACATCCGGACACAATGGATGTGCTAAGCAGACACCGAAATGCATGCTCTGGTTTTCCACAGACCTCATTTATCCTAATGGAGCTCTATTAACCATGTTTTAAAAGTGAATAGTGTACTATGTATCTGCATTAGCTTGCTGTGAGCAGTGAGCACATGAAGGACAGGATCTCAGGGCATAGAAGGAGGAGGAGCAGAGGAAGAAGGAAGCCCACTGGTGGGGGGAGGGAGAGGCTCAAAAGAGCAACATAGAAAACTCCTGGGTTTCATTACTCTACCTCGGGGCCTCAAGGAACTTCTATCCTTACAGGAACTGCCAGTCTCAGCAAATTCTCCAGCTGCTGTTTCTTGAAAGTGCATTTTAATACCAAAAATGTCCCTTAGCAGGGGTAAGAACACAGAGGTCCCCACGGACCTGTTCACTCACCTGCTGGCTTGGGGCTGGGTGGTGGTGGTGGGGTGCTGTTTCATCTCCGCTATTGCATTAAAGAAGGTAGAAAAGAAAAGGGTGGCAAAGAGGGGACCTCTGTTCTGTCTAACTGTGTGTGTGTATGATTGCTCCCACCCATCACTCCAAGCAAAGCCTCATTATTTAGCAGGGATAAAAAAAAGAAGCTAGATCAACCTAACAATAGTCTATAATTACTTGGCAAATGGTTTCACAGAGCAATTATGCCATTAGTCCAAGTGCCTTTGATTTCAAAGATTTCTCTCTGGCTATCCTCCACACTGGGAATGGAGGCTCCAGAGGAGCATAAATGAGTGGCAGGAGACCATAGCATGAATGCCATCCCTACACACATACACAGGGGCACAACATTCTGCAGAATCCCTACGGGAAGGAGACTAGCAGTGGCTCCAAGTGACAGCCTAGTAGGGGCCTCAGCCCCTGGGAATTTCTGGCCACAGGACAAAGAAGGTGCCATAGGTGCCCTGCCCACAGCACAACTCTTCCATCATCCAGTAACTGGTCTTGGCTGTTCCCACAAACTGAAGCTCAAATACTTAAACACACACACACACACACACACACACACACACACACACACACACACACACACACACACACATATATATATATACATGTACATATACATATATGCATATGCATATATATACATACATATGTATATGTGTGTGTGTGTGTGTGTGTGTGTGTGTGTGTGTACATATCTTGTAATTCTGCAATTCCAGCCACTAGGGAGGTAGCCTTAGGAATGTGGTTTTCCTGAGACATAGACAGACACTGACAGTACTCACTGCCCCCAGAGCTCCGGGCAGGTGGCAGGATGGGAGGGATCCAAGCAGATGTTCATTCCTGCATCATGAGCAGGGAGGTTGTTACACGAAGTACCAACTGTTGAATGTTGGGTGATACAATAATAGTATCTACTTATGTGATGATCTCCCCTCATGCATCTATATAATCAGTGTAAATAAGGCGGCACAGCCACACTACCTTGGCTACTAAGATGGGAGCCTATCACTACCAATCCACCCACCCACCCATTGATTGGTTGGGTCTAGCTGTCCTCTGGAAAACAGTGTTTTACACCCCAGATCCAAATCCCAAGAGCTCCACTCCAAATAAAGGGACACGGTGAGGGGCATGTAAAGTTCAATTCTTCCATGGTGGCCATGGGGTGAAAGACAGCTTGGGTACATCTTCAACTATCTTTGAGGTACAGACATTTGCCTTAATTTAAATATGGAGACTTGGCTGGGAATGTGGCTTAGTGTTAGGGTGCTTGCCTAGCATGCATGAAGTCCTGGGTTTGATTCCTCAGTACAAACTACACAGAAAAATACAAAAACAGTACTGTGGTTCAAGTTGTAGTGCACTAGCAAAAGAAGCTCAGGGACAGTGCCCAGGCCTTGAGTTCAAGCCCTAAGACTGGCAAAAATTAAAAAATAAGGAGACTTGAGGACAAAGGTATGCCATGTTAAAATGGCCACCAGTCCCAGTGTGGCCTGGGGGGTGATAATTCTGGTCCTTGTTTCTGGTGGATTCTGGAGAGGCATGATGGCTGTCACAGCTGGTCAGGATCAACATGTCCTGTGTCCTGCGGGGTGAGCTGTCCTGGGGGGCTCTGCCGGCCCTCAGGGGTGGCTTCATCCCTTGTCATTAAGAAGTTATCAATTTGCCTCGTCCTTCCTGAACCCCAAGGTGATTGCAAAGCAATTGCTGGAAAAATGGTTCAGAGCAGAGACACATACAACATGAGTTAGCAGCACGAGACTCTGCCTCCACTTATAGTTCATTTGTGGGTCCAACAAAAGTGGCTTTGAAGCACCTGTCACTTGATGCACAATGAGAATCAGTCATTTTTTTTTTCTTTTTGGATGGTCCTTGGGCTTGAACTAAGAACCTGGTTGCTGTCCCTTCACATTTTTGCTCAGGGTTAGTGTTCTATTTTTGGCTTTTAGGTGATTATTTGGAGATAAGAACCTCATGGATTTACCTGCCCAGGATGGCTTTGAACTTCGATCCTCAGAACTCAGCCTCCCAAATAGCTAGGATTACAGGGCACCAGGGCCAGTAGAATCACACACACACACACACACACACACACACACACACACACACACACACACACACACACACACACACACACACACACACACACATATATATTCATGTATATTTAAATTGGCTTGTCTGAAATGTTTTTGAGGGCCATACTGGGGTTGTACTTAGGGACTAATGCCACACTCAAGCTCTCCTCACTCCAATTATCTTTGAAATGTGGTCTCAACCAATCAGCTGGCCTGTTATAGTCAGTGGTCCAGCCCATGCAGGCCACCTCCCAAACTCCTGTAAACCTCCTTTAACCCTCCAGGGACACTACCTGAGGGCTTCCTAAACAGGGGAAACTGATCCTTTCTCTCTCAGCTGCACATTTGAGTGATCAAGCTGAGCAAGACTGAATTTCCCACAGCCTCATGGAAGGCAGCCTGGGAGACTATTTCCTACCAGTGGCCTCAGGGGGACCCTGAAGCAGCCATGTCCTTTTGGCCACACCCACACACAAACCCCTCTGAGAATGTCTTTTTCCCCTCCCTGTCAAAATCCACCTGGGGCTTGACAGGGATGCTGTCAGTGTGAGCTATATCCCCAGGCAGTCCTGGAATCTGAGCTAAATTGCCTGTGCCACTGTGATGATGAACTCATTCTGCAGGGAATTGGAAATCAATTCTTGTCATCACCCAAAAGAGTTCCTTTATCAAGCAGTTCCTGATAATGCAACCGACAAGGAGCTGAACAGAGACATGGAAATGGGGGGAGGGGCGGGAGGAAACAAGCCTCCATGTGTGTGTGTACATGTGTGTGTGCATGAACTCTATGTGTGTTTGTGTCTGTGCACATGTGTATATGGATGTACATATGCTCATATGTGCATGTGTACATGCTTGTGTGTGCATGCATGTGTTTTCGTGTGCTTCCATGTTGCATGTATGTGTGTGTATCCCAAAACACACCCTGATCCAATGCTATCCCACGTGCTCCTCAGCCTCCTGTCTGTAACATAACACCTGAGGTAATTGGCCTACATGATGAAGGGTTTCTTCTTGTTCTTGCCCACTTGGCCTTGTTGCTTTGGGTTGTGGAGGGGTAGAACACTGTGGTGGAGATCATCAGGTGGGGCAAAATGGCTTCACCTCGCTGGAGACAGACAGAGGATGAGCAGGGCCAGGCTCCTAACAGCCCCTGCGTGGCCACGCTCCAATGACCTCACTTCCTCCCTGTGGACCACTCCCCCATTAGCCTTTCTTCTCTAGGCCACACCCCCATGGCCTTACTTTCTTCTCTAGACCCCAATGCTCTCACTCCGTTCCTCTAGGCCACGCCCCAAATGCATTGCATCTCTAGGCCACTTTCCCAATACCATCACTTCCGCTTCTAGGCCATGCCTCTTACAGGTTCCACTGCCTGCCATAGTGTGGGGCTGCTGGCCAGGCTGTCAGCCCTGGGCCTTTTCAGGTCTGGGACTCAGGCCTTGCCCAGCCTCCCCAAGTGACACCTGGTTGGTGTGGCCCATGCCCAGACCACTGCAAAGCTGGTGTATGGAAGCCAGCTGGGCTTCCCTGGCAAGCATCCACGCCCCATGCCCCACTGCTCCTAGGAAGCAGGGCAGGGCCAGATGCTAACTGTCCGGGCCCATATCATCTCAACTACCGGATGAGAACCCTGAAGCCCAAGGTGAAGGCATCAGCCAGGGTCAGCCAGACTAAGAGCTGCAGGGACAGTGCCCAGGCCCTGAGTTCAAGCCTCAGGACCCGTTCTCTCCCCTCCCCGCCCACAACTAATCTCCCCTAAGGTTCATTAGCTGCTGTACTTGGATAAGTAATTTGTCTCCATTGTGCGTGTCATGCAATCCTGGTGGAGCTGTGCTCATAGTAGGTCTGCAAGGAACATCCATGACTTAATAAAGAAGAGACCAGGCTTTAAAAATAAAAATAGCAATACACACAGGGCCAGGGCCAGGGCCAGCCTTGGCTATTCTCCTCCTACACACACACACACACACACACACACACACACACACACACACACACACACACACACACACACACGGCTAAACCTTCCAGCCCCCTGAAGCAAAATCTGTAACCTAATAATGTCAGCCCCAAAAGAGGGGATGAATTTGATCCAGGAAAAATACCATCCCTGGCAACCGTGAAGAATATTAAGGTCTTAACAGCCCTCAGTTTAGAATTTTCTTGAAAGGAGAGCTGAAAATAATTACACACCTGTTACTCAAAACTCAGCAGTAAAAAGGAATTTAATGAGTGTATAAATTACCTTCCCAGCGATATAAATTAGGATTTGAGGCCTGAATGACAACAGTGCAGGCTGAGATTTCCTAGGAAGCCGAGCGGCTGGGGCCCATCCCCCAGGCACCTGAGGATCTCAGCTGAGGAGGGATCTAAAGACCACTGTCACCAGCCCTGCTGGAAGGTTCCATAGCTCCACAGACCACCCTTGCAGAGGAGTGCTGGCCCCTCAAAGTCCAGCCTGAGCTTTGCAGAGAACAAAGCAGTCTTCCTCCTTCTCCTCCAGTCTCTCCTGGACAGAGATTCTCCCACGGTTTTTTACAGCTCTAAGTTCACATTATCTACACTGCCCTTACAGATATCTGGGGACTATCTCCTGTGGTTCGAGCTACCATGATGATAGGGTACTTGAGGTGGGCTGGTTTACAAGACATGGAAGTTTCTTACTCCAGCATTCAAGGTCAAGGGCAAACTTGCTGCACTAGGCCATGGCAGAAGATGCCAGATCACAGAGCAGGATGGAGGTGAACCTCAGCCTCAGGAGCCCTCCTGCCATACCTGACCCACTCTAGTCCATGGTAGCAGCATTTATCCACACCACAGACCCACTCTCCTCACTTGGGATTCAGTTCCCACCTTCAAACCTCAGCCATGACGCCAACTGCCTCTGGTCATACTCATGGCAAGCATGGACCAACCAGTTTGGAATCCCAGACTGTCTTTGCAAGAGCTACAGAGTCTGCAGAGTCATTTCCACTGGCCCTCCTTGGGTCTGTAGGAGACATTCCCATTGGTCCTCCTTGGGTCTGCAGGAGAAATGCCCATTGGCCCTTCATGGGTGAGCAAGAGGTATTCCCATTGGCCCACCTTGGGTCTGCAGAGGGATTTTTATTGGCTCCTCTTGGTCACACCCACCTCCTGCACCAATCACTCTTTTTTTGTTGTTTATTTATGTGGTGCTGAGGAATGAAACCAAGGGCTTCATGCAAGCTAATCAAGTACTCTACCACTGAGCCAAATTCCCAGCCCCAATCACTCTTTTTTTCTTTCATTAAAAAATACTTTTTTTTTATTGTGAAAATACTGTACAGAGGAGTTAAAATAACATGGGCAAGATAATGAGTACATTGCTTATCAAGCATTGTAGCCTCCTCCTTTGCTTCCTCTTCTCATTCCTTCCCATCCTCCCCCCGCCTCCCCACGCAATCCTCCCCGCCCCTCACACCCTCCCCCACGAAAGTTGTAAAATTAGTTTTCGACATAACGTCTTGTACATCTCGTTGTTGCAATAGGTCCACCTGTATCCCTATTTATTTTTTTTTCCTTTGCTGTAACTTCTTTTTTTTTTATTTTTTTAAAAATTTTTTTGTGAACACACTGTACAGAGGGGTGACAATTACATGGGCAGGATAATGCTTACATTTCTTATCAAGCATTGCAGCCTCCTCCTTTGTTTACCCTTAACATCCCTTCCCAGCCTCTCCCCCCATCCCCCACCCAATCCTCCCCGCATCTCCCCCCCACACACCAACGTTGTAAAGCTCGTTTTTGACATGACAACTTGTACTTCTCATTGTTGCAACAGGTCTACCTGTATCCTTAAACGACTTGTTTTTCCCCATCTCCTCTACAGGTTATACTGACATAAAATATAGTGAAAGCAGGGGTTATACTGTGGAGGAGGGACGTACAAAGCAACAAAGAGATAATCTTATAAATGCATTAGAAACAAATGCATGAAAGAAAAAAAACATTAAAATACATATCTAAGGGTTCATTTTCCTAACATCACATTATCTGACCTTTTCCGCTTTACTCATACATATACTAGATATTGCAAATAAGGGAAACCATGGGACCTATGTTTTTTGGGCCTGGCTTACTTCACTTAATATAATTTTTTCCAAGGTTTTCCGTTTTCTAACAAATGGGGCAATGTAATTCTTTCTGATGGAGGCATAGAATTCCATTGGGTATATATAGCACATTTTCTTAATCCATTCATCTACTGAGGGGCATCTGGGTTGGTTCCATATCTTAGCTATGGTAAATAATGCTGCAATAAACATAGTTGTGCTGGTAGCTTTAGTGTGGTCTTGTTTGTAAACATTTGGGTAAATGCCCAAAAGTGGGATTGCTGGGTCATTAGGGGAGCTCTATGTGAAGTCTTTTGAGGAACCTCCATACTGCTTTCCATACTGAACAAGTTTACACTCCCACCAACAATGAAGTAAGGTTCCCTTCTGTCCACATCCCCTGAGCATCTGTTGTTGTTATAGTTCTTGATTTTTGCCATTCTAAATGGAGTGAGGTGATATCTCAATGTTGTTTTGATTTGCATTTCTTTTATGGCTAGGGATGTTGAGCATTTCTTCATGTGTCTATTGGCCATCTTTCTTCTTCAGAGAAGTTTCGCTTTAAGTCTTTAGCTCACTTACTTATTGGGCAGTTGTTTATTTGAGGATTTGTTGTTGGGGGATTTAATTTTTTCAGTTCCAAGTATATTTTAGATATGAGACCCTTGTGTGTTGTATGGCTAGTGAAGATCTTCTCCCAGTCCGTGGGCTTTCTATTGATCTTGCCAACTATGTCCTTTGCCATGCAGAAGCTCTGCAACTTCATGCAATCCCATTTGTCCAACCTTTCTTTATTTGTTATGTTCCTGGTCTCTATTCAGAAAATTTTGGCCTGAGCCAAGGAGACCGTGTTTCTCCTATTCCTTCCTGTAATATTTTCAGAGTGTCTGCTTTGACTTCAAGGTCTTTTATCCATTTGGAGCTGATTCTGGTGCAAGGTGATATATAAGGATCTAGCTTTAATTTTCTACAAGTAATTAACCAATTTTGCCAGTACCATTTACTGGAGAGGCTGTCTTTCTTCCATTCTATTGTTTTAGCTCCTTTATCAAAGATTAGATGGCTATAGGTCTGTAGGTTCATTTCTGGGTTTTCAATTCTATTCCATTGGTCCTGAGGTCTGTTCTTATGTCAATAACAAGCTGTTTTGATTGCTATGGCTTTATAGTAGAGTTTGAGATTTGGTATTGATATTCCTCCAGCAGTGATCTTTCCGTTGAGGAGCTTTGTTGCTATTCGGGGTCTTTTATTGTTCCATATGAATTTTTGGATTGCCTCTTCTATTTCGTTGAAGAATGAGGTTGGAATATTGATAGATATCACATTAAATTATTTGTAGATAGCCTTGGGAAGTATTGCCATTTTTACGATATTAATCTTTCCAATCCAGGAGCATGGGAGGTTTTGCCATTTTCTAAGTTCTGTTTTAATTTCCTTTTTCAAGATTTTAAAGTTTTCATCATACAGGTCTTTCACTTCTTTGGTTAAGTTAATTCCTAGGTATGTTATTTTTGTGGGGCTATTACAAATGGAGTTGCTATCCTAATTTCTGCCACAATTTTCTCATTGTTGGCATAGAGAAAAGCCATTGATTTTTAGGAGTTAATTTTATACCCTACTACTTTGCCAAAGTTTTGAATCAGCTTGAGTAATTTGGGAATGGAGTCTATGGGATTCTTTAAATACAAGATCATGTCCTCTGCAAACAGGGAGAGTTTTATTTCTTCTTTCCATATTTGGATCCCCTTCATGTCTGCATCTTGTCTTATTGCTGTAACTAGGCATTCTAATACTAGATTGAAGAGAAGTGGAGAGAGTGGACATCCTTGTCTTTTTTCTGAGTTAAGAGGAAATGGTGTTAATTTTCACCATTAAATATAATGCTGGCTGTAGGTTTGTCATATACAGCCTTTATTGTATTGAGGAATGTTCCATGGATTCCTAATTTTTCCAAAACCTTCATCATAAAGGGGTGTTGGATCTTGTCGAATGCTTCTTCTGCATCTATTGAGATAACCATGTGGTTCTTATTCTTGCTCCTGTTGATGTGATTAATAATATTAATTGATTTGCGTATATTGAACCAGCTTTGCATCCCTGAAATGAATCCTGTTTGATCGTGGTTTATGATCTTTTGGATGAATTGTTGAAGTCGATTGGCCAAAATTTTGTTGAGAAGATTTGCATCAATGTCCATCACCCCAATCACTCTTGAGAGAGGCTGGATTGCTGTGATTTGCTGGGTTTAGGTCACAAGCCCCTCACTGGTGATGCTGGTGGGTGATGGGAAGAATGGTTTTGTGCCACCGCAAAGGTGAAAAAAGGGGACAGAACAACACTCAGAGGAAATGGGGCTGGTCCTGAGGCAATGGCCAACCCAGGTGCTTGGGGCATCAGTGAAGAAGGAAGCACAGGCCTCTGCCCTGTCGCAGGTTCCTTCCCCTTGCCATGGCCACAACCTGGGGCCTGCCTGGTCTGAGACAGCCAGCCTCTCTCGCAGGGATCCTGGTGAGCCAGAAAGTAGCCCTGAGCTTGGGCAGGGGTCTCTAACCTTCAGCAGATCCCCAGGATGCCCTGGGACAGAGCTATGTGGAAGGCCATCCTGTTAAGCCCGAGGCTCTGCATGTATTGCCAGTGGAAGGGCAGACTGTGGTGTGAACTTCCTTGGAAGCTCTACACAGAGCTGGGGGCCTGTGAACTGGTTTGAAAGATGCAGACTGGAAGTCTTAGTAGGGGTTACTTACAGAGCAGGAGACAGCTATGAGCCCCTGGCCTGTGCCATCCAGAGAGTCATTACCAGGACCCTGGAAGACAGACACCCATATACCACCACCCTGAAATTCTCCTGTGACTGTCTTTAACAGAAATCTAGGTCAGAGCACCACCTAGTGTCAAGCCCGCAGAGAAGCTGCAGGCGAAATATGGGATGTTCTGCTTGCACCCTGCTTGCTGTCACCCAGGATCCAGCCAAGGGAAGGAGGTCTTGTGTGCTGCCGTTCACCTGGTCCAACAGCTAAGTAATGGATTGCTACAAGATGGCATTACTCCAACTTCAGCAAGGACCTATGCACCTAGAGATCAGTGCTGTGACCTGGAGCTCAGCAGTCCACATGGATGAACAAACCCCTAAGGGTTCACCTAGCCTCACAGAACGACCTCTCTGGGAAGAGAAGGCTGGATGTTGAACCTAATTTCAGAGTTGCAAGATAAGGAGAGCTTAGTTAAGGTCATGCCAAGGACATGACTGATGTGAGTCTAGATTCCTTCCTGAAACCCATCTGCAAAAGGGGAAAGGGGCTGAGCACATCAGGGCACACCTGTCATCCTGTTTACAGAGAAGACATAGGTAGAAGGATCTTAGTCGGAGGCTGACACTGGGCAAAATTGCAAGGACTTCCTGAAAAAGTATCTATAGCAGCTGGGCACTGGTGGTTCAAGCTTTTCATTCTAGCTAATCAGGAAGCTGAGATCTGAGGATCATGTTTCAAAGCTAGCCCAGGCAGGAAAGTCCATGAGCTCTTAACTCCAATGAACCACCAGCAAGACAGAAGTGGTGCTGTGGCTCAATTGGTAGAGTGCTCACCTTGAGCTGAATAGCTGAGGGATAGTCCCCAGGCCCAGAGTTCAAGCCCCACAACTGACAAAAAAAAAACTTAATGAAAACTGTTGCTGGTGTGTCAGTGCTTCCTGCCACCATCCCCCGTCTTCACCCCACCAGTTCCTAGAGAGATACCAATTATCTCCCAGGGAGGATGTGAAATATTCAACATGCTCTCTCCTCAATAACATGAATGTTTAACAGATTATACCTAAAAAACAAAGTCATATAGCACTTTTCTGTGAAAAAGAAATGCTCCAAGTTTGGATCGATCGATAGATGGATGGATGGATTGTGGACAGATGGAGAATGAATGGATGGATAAACAGATGGTAAAGAGGGGCATAAGGGATGGAGGGTAGAAAGATGGATGATAGATAAATTGGTGAGTGGGTGAATGGATGGATGGGTGGATTTTGGATGGATGAGCATGGATGATAGATGGATAGATTATGGGTGGGTGGATGGATGATGTGTAGATAGTGGATGGGTGAATGGATTATGGATGACTGATGAGTAAATGGGATTGGAATAATGATGAATGGATGGGCGGATGGACAGATGGTGGAGAGATGGATGAGGGATGGATGGGTAGATATATGGATAATAGATAAATTGACCGCAGGTAGATGGAAATATATTTAGTCTTTGCTCCTCCTAGCACAGAGCTTCAAAAATCTTCAAGAAGATATTAAAGAGAATCATGTTTTGAGGATGAGATTCTTGCTAAGCCATCTTGACAGAATTCTTGCTCAATCTAGGTGATGTAAGGATGAGCTAGCAACCTGGAGAGTCTTCAGAAAAGCCCCTAAACTTTGGTGCCATTGGGTTATTATTGGGGGAGCACTGCCACCTAGTGTCCACAGAGGTGAATAGCAGTAGCCTGAAGAGACCATGAAATGGTCAAAGCAGGGTAGTTGCCAAAAAAATCCAATGAAACACTTCTTGCCATGTTTTTGGTGTGTGTGTGTGTGTGTGTGTGTGTGTGTGTGTGTGTGTGTGTGTGTGTGTGTGTGTGTGTGTGTGTGTGTGTGTGTGTGTGTGTGTGTGTGTGTGTGTGTGTGTGTGTATGTGTGTGTGTTCTGAGCCTTGAACTCAGGGCATGGGTGTTCTTCCTGAGATTTTGTGTTCAAGACTAGTGCTCTATTACACAGGCCACAGTTCCACTTTCAGCTTCTGTGAGTGGCTAATTGGACAAGAGTCTCACAGACGTTCCTGCCCAGGCTGGCTTTGAACCGTGATCCTCAGATCTCGGCATCCTGAGTAGCAAAGAAGACAGGAATGAACCATCCGTGCCTTGATTTTGCCACTTTTTGGAACTGGTTACATTTTTTATTTACTTTGTTAATTTAGAGGTGATATACAGTGGGATTACATTTACATACGCCAGGTAATAAGTGCATTTCCTTTCACAGAGTATCATCTGTTTCCTTCATCCTCTCCCATTCCCTCCCTTCTATCTGCACCCACGAGTTGCATAGTTTGTTTCATCCATGTTTAGTACACTCACTGCTGCACTTTTTCACCCTTTTCCCTCAGATTCTATGGCCTCCCCTCCCCTTCCACAGATGTTCATGTGAATACACTATCTATAAGGTAAAGAACATAGAGTCATCATATAAATAAAAAAACTAAGAAAAAAGTTAGTTATTTCCATATCTTTGGAGTTCATTTCAGTATGTGTATTAAATAAATAAAAAGAGGTGCTTGGGTAATACACCTTGGTGATTCTCTCCTAAGGCGATCCTCTTTTGGTCTCACTGTATGTGAGTATCTAGAATTCTGTATAATTTGTCATATACCAGTGTGTTTCAGATCTAATCCACCTATCAGGGAGAATATGCGCTATTTGTCTTTGTAATCTTGGCTTACCTCACTTAACATAATTTGTTCTAGTTCCATCCATTTCCCTGCAAATGATATTATTTTCTTCTTTCTGATGGTTATGTAAAATTCCATTGTACACAAGTACCACTTTCCTTGTTGTTGTTGTTGGTGGTGGTGGTGGTGGTCATGGGGCTTGAACTCTTGGCCTAGACGCTCTTCAGCTCAAAGCTAGCACTCTTACCACTTGAGCTACTTCCAGCTTTCTGGTGGTTTATTTGAGATAAGAGTCTCATGGACTTTACTGCCTGGGCTGGCTTTGAACTGTGATCCTCAGATTTCAGCCACCTGCATAGCTAGGATTACAAGCATGAGCCACCGGCACCCAGCACCACATTTTTTTTGATCCATTCATCTATTGTAGAGCATCTGGGCTGTTCCCATATCTTAGCTATTGTGAATAATGTGGCAATAAACATGGATGTGCAGGTGTCCTAATCATGATGTTCAGGGTAGATGCTGGGTATGTCTGGGTCATATGGAAGGTCTACATTTAGCTTTTTGAGGAACCTCCAGATTGCTTTCCAGAGTGGTTGTATTAATTTACATTCCCACCAGAAGTACTGTAAGGTTCCTTTTTTCCCACATTCCCCCCACCCCTGCCCCAGCATTATTTGTTGTCCAAATTCAGGATACTGGCCAGTATAACCAGGGGTGAGATGGTATCTTGTTGGTTTTTTTTTTTTGTTTTTGTTTTTTGGCCAGTCATGCGCTCGAACTCTGGGCCTGAGCACTGTACCTCAGCTCTTCAGTTCAAGCCACAGCACCCCTTCAGGCTTTTTCTGCTTATGTGGTACTGAGGAATCGAACCTAGGGCCTCATGCATGCAAGGCAAGAACTCTGCCACTGATTCACCTTCCAAGCCCTTAGGGTTGTTTTGATTTGCATTTCCTTTATGTCGGGAGATGATGAGCATTTTATCTATGGACAGGGATGATGAGCATTTCTTCCTGTATTACTTTGCTATTCTTACCTCTTCTGAAATTCCCTCTTTTGCTTCCTTGCCCATTTAGTGATTGGTATATTAGGTTTAACAGAGGTTGGTTTCTTGAGCTCCTTGTATTTTTTTTTGGCTATTAAGCCTTTGTCTGATGTATTTCTGGTTAAGATCTTCTCTCAGTCTGCTAGCTGTCTTTCTAGGTGAATAACTATGTGCAAAACTTTTTTATTTTGATGTAGTCCCACTTATTAAGTCTCTCTCCTCTCTGCTGTGCCCCTGGGACTTTATCCAGGAAGTTTCTGCTGTACCTGTAAGTCCTAATCTGTTACATTTATTTAAAGACCCAAGCAAAAGTCTTTTAAAAATGCATACCTTGTTCTTATTTTCATTTTGTATTTTGAGAGGATGTTTTGTTATGTAGCCCAGGCAGACCTCAAACTCATGATCCTCCTGCCTCAACCTCCCAAGTGTTAGAATTTCAGACGTGCCCACATCCAGCTCCCCAGATATTCCAAGGCAGGACAAGCCCATTGTTTAGAAGGAGGTCTCTTGATTTGGGTTTGTTTGGTGGTTTCACAAAATATGAAGCCAGGCATGGTGGTGCATGCCTATAATCCCAGGAACCCAGAGGTGGCAGGAGGAATTTAAAGCCAGCCTGGGGGCTGGTAATGTAACTCAGTAGGAGAGCACATGCCTAGCATGACTGGAGTTCTGGGTTCAATTTCCAGCACCACAAAAAAAAAGATGAAAAAGAGATCTAAGTGTTTGCAAGTAGAATGTGTCTTAAAGTTGTAAAGTGATAGCCTTGAGCACAAAAGCTCAGGCACAGCACCAGGCCCCAAGTTCAAGCCCCACAACTGACTAAAAAATAAATAAAAACAAATCAAGCCAGCTTGGACTAACTGAACATTTCAATCCAGTTTCTATACCCCAGTTGGGACCAAAAGGTTTGTTGTTTTTGTTTGTTTTCTTTGTTTGTTTGTCTTTACCAATCCTGGGGCTGGAACTCTGGACCTGGGTTCTGTCCATGAGCCTCTCTGTGCTCAAGGCTAGCACTCTACCACTTGAGCCACAGCACCACTTCTGGCTTTTTCTGAGTGGCTTATTAGAGATAAGACTCTCAAGGACTTTCCTGCTCACACTGGCTTCCAAACATGATCCTCAGATCTCAGCCTCCTAGAGTAGCTTTGATTACAGGCGTGAGCAACTGGCACTTGGCTTCAAAGATTTTTTGTTTTGTTCAATGAGATTGCATAATATCAAGAGTAGTAGTACATGCCTGTAGTATCAGCAACTCAGGAGACCAAGGTATAGTAATATTTAAACTCAAGAATTCTACGGCCTAGCCTAGACATTATAGGAAGACCCCTTCTCAAAAGAAAGAGCTTGTGCAGGGTGTACCCATGTCTGACACTGCGTGTGGAATGAGCCAGACTGGTGAGCTGCATGGATGGTGTAAGTCTGCTCTTCTAGACTCAGTGCCCCTTCCCCTTCATTTCATCCTGGAATGCAGTAGCTAAACTCAAATGCTCCTGACGTCACTAGCAACATGTCTAGCAGCAAGGGACCAACTCAGACTCCTAAATACTTTAGGACAGCACCCAAAGAGGAGTTCCAAATGCTCAACATCAGAAAGTCCTTTTTTGTGCCAATCTTGGGGCTTGAACTCAGGGCCTGAGTGCTGTCTCTGAACTTTTTTTTTCTATTTTTTTCTTTTTTTTTTTTTTGTTGGTGCTCTACCACTTCTGACTTTTTGGTGGTTGATTGAAGAGAAGAGTCTCACTTTGGTGCTCCAGCTGGCTTCAGGCCAAGATCCTCAGATCTCAGCCTCCAAAGTAGCTGGAATTCCAGGAGTGAGCCGCCAGCTCCATACTGAACATCAGCAATTCTTAAGACACTTCCTCTCCTGCGGACTCCCTCGCCATATGTTAGCTGTAGCCCCAAACCAAGCAAGCAACTCCCATTCCTCCCCCTGTATGCTCCTCATAAATATTTTATGGAGCTGTTCATGAACGATGTAGGCAATTAACCTCCATCCTGGTTTTCTTAATGGAAGATGTTGCAATTGCAAGAACAGAGCAGGCATCCTTGGTTCAGGAGGCAGGGCCGCCGAGCCCAGGGGACAGGCTGAACAGGTACACACAGGCTGGTGGCTCGTGGCTAATGGGCTGCTGGCATCTGGCCCTCAGATGGCTGGCACGCAGCCCTGGCAAAAGTTCTGGACAAGCTGTACTGAGCAAGCTCCCCACGTAAGATGGGTGAAGGCGAGTTCACCCCCAGTGGGGTTTGAGTCATAAAAGTCTGCCTTGTTTCCTTTCTGGCATAAACTTGTGCTGGCACACATCCCTTCCCCCCATGCATAGGGAACTTCATGTCAGATGTATCTACAGGGAAGGGGAGGGAGAGGGAGAGAGAGGAGGGAGGAGAAAGTTGGAGAAGTGGAAGGAAGGAGGAGATAGGAGGAGGAAGGGAAGGGAGAGGAAAGTAAGAGAGGAAAAGAGGGAGAGGAAGAGGGGAAAAGGGGGAGAGGGAGACAGGGGAGAGAGGCAGAGGAGGGAGAGGGAAAAAGAGGGAGTGAGAAAGACAAGAGGGAGGGAGATAAAAGAGAAACAGAGAGAGGGAGTGGGAGATAGAGGAGAGTTAGAGAAGAGAGAGGGAAAGAGGGAGGGAGGGAGAAAGAAGAGAGAAGGGGAAAAAGAGAGGGAGAGAGGAAGAAAGAAGAGGGGGAGAGAGGAAGGAAGGGGGAGGGAGTGAGATAGGAAGGGAGAGAGAGAGGGAGGGAGGAAAAGGGAGGGAGGGAAGGAGAGGGAGGGAGGGAGAGAAAGGGAGATGGCGGGAGAAGAGGAGGGGGGAGGGACAAAGGGAGAGAAGAGAGGAAGAGAGAGGGAGCAAGGGAGGTAGGGAAGGAAAGAGGGAGGGAGAAGAGGACGAGAGAGGGAGAGAGGGAGAGAGGGAGAGGGAGAGGAGAGAGGGAGGAAGAGAGAGGAAGAGGACTTGAGTCCCTGGAAAGCTGAGCTCTGAGGCAGGCCAGCTGGGAACCCTGCCCCTCTCGCTGTAATTTGCATAGGTCTCCAGTTTCCTAGCAAAGGTCTCTGATTGTCCCCAGCCCTGTCTGTCTGCCCACCGCCAGCCCCTCCCCTAGGGCAGGGCTCATAAGGGTGACTGACAATGAAGCTGGGAGGCCCAGCCCTGCCCCAGAGTCCTGGATGCAATCACCAAGAATCCTGCCAATTCCACAGGATGCAGCACCTCCTTTTGGTGGAGCAAGGGTCTGGATGTGGGGGGAGGGAGGCGCCTCCAGTCTCACTGGGCCCAGGTTGGAGTGAAGCTGTTTGGGAGGCCAAGCTGGGAGGCTCGGCCAGGAAGGCCGGGCAGGGGAGAGGAAGGAGAGGGGGACTTTGCTGGGGTTCCAGAGGCAGAAGTCGGCAGCCTGGACTCCCACCATGCCCTCGACCTGGGAGGAGCAAGTGAGGCAGTGACAAGCAGAACCAAGACCACCGGAACAGGGGCAGTGGAGAAAGAAGGTCCACGTCAAAGCCCCTCTTGACCACCTCTTCTCATCAAGCCAAGGGCATGTTGGAAGGAAGGGTGGGAGCTCAGCATGAGACACTTCTCCTAGTCCCGGACAACTTCTGCTATTAGAAGTGTGTGTGTGGGGGGGGTTGGAATTCCTGGGCCAAGCTTGGTAGCACATGCCTTTAATCCCAGTTACCATTGAGAAAAAGGGTACTAATGCTCCCCAGGAAAAAGCATGAGACCCTATCTGAGAAAGAATCTCAAATAAAAAAGGGCTGGAAGCATGGCTCAAGTGGCAGAGCACCTGCCTAACAAGCAAGACATCCTGAGTTCAAACCAGCAAAGCAAAAAAAACAGTCTGTCACACATGCTCTCCTGGTTCCACCCTCTTCTTACACTGCCAACCCTTCCCTGATGCACCCATATAGTTCTGCAGTTTAAGAACACTGCTTCAGCACGCAGAGCAGACACAAAGACACTGGCTGTGTTCAAGGCCAGCTGCCATGTGCTCATCCAAATCCACACTTTGGAAAGATGACCACAGCCATCGTTCCTCTCCAAAAGTGGCTGTGGGGTTGCTGTCCGCTCAGAACTGTCTGCAGGTGAACAGACCCATGCCACACTTAAGACACAGACCACTGCTTTCCCTTCAGGACTTGCTGGCACCTGGCACTGCTTTTTATTTACCTTAACCAGGACCCAATTCCCAGGCTGGGAATTCAGTCTCTTCCCATCTCTTCCTCAAAAATTGGTCTGACCTGAAGCTTTGAAAATATTAGAGGAAACACTTCAAGACAACCAGGTAGGTGTGGTGGCTTCTGCCTGGAATCCTGGCTACTTGGAGGCTAAGAAGAGGAGAACTAGACAGAAAAGTTCAAGATACCCTACCTTAACCCAGAGCTGGGTACAGTGGCATATGCCTGTCATCTCAAGCTACATGAAAGGCTGAGATTGGGAGGATCATGGTTCCAGGCCAAGGCATAAATAAATAAATAAATAAATAAATAAATAAATAAATAAATAAATAAATAAATAAATGCCCTCAAAACTCCATCTGTACAGAGGGAATTGGAATGGGGCAGCCTGTTCCTGTGGTTCCAACAACAACAGAGCCCCTAAAGCAGCCAGGACATGGGGAATGGAAGGTGTAGCTCAGCACTATTATGCCAGCTTAGTAAGTATGGAGCTCTGAGCTCAAACACAAGCACAGAGGAGGGGGCAGGTGTAGGCACCCGCAATAATTTCCTAAGGACTCTAATAGCTCAGGAAATAAAAGCAAGAACTAGTCGGGTACCCGGTGGCTCAAATCTGTAATCCTAGCTACTCAGGAGGCTGAGATCTGAGGATAATGGTTCAAAGCCAGCCCAGGCAGGAAAGTCCATGAGACTCTTACCTCCAACTAATCACCAGAAAACCAGAAGTGGTGTTGTGGCTCAAGTGGTAGAACGCTTGCCTTAAGCTGAAGAGCTCAGGGACTGCGCTCAGGCCCAGTGTTCAAGCCCCACTACCTACACACACACCCTCCCCCCAAAAAAGCAAGGACTAACAATTGGGATTGCATCAAATTAAGAAGCCACAGAGCTAGTTTGTTATTGTACACCTGTAATCCCAGCACTCAGGAGACTAAGGAAGTATTGGGTAACCTAGTAAGATCCTGCCTCTAGAAAGAGGTAAGCATTCAGAGCAAGCAAGGCCTGCTGACACCTGGTTTGAACAAAGAATAAATCTCTGTTATTTAAAGTTACCAAGCCCATGACAATTGGCTGTGGCAGGTTAGAAAAGTACTACCATCCCTTACCGTCTCCCTCTCCTCAGGTGTCATGCCTTGGTTGATTCTCTGTGTCACCTTGACTGGGCCACAGGGTGCCCAGATATGTGGTTTCTGGCCTCCCTGTGAGTTTCTGGATGGCATTGGCATTTAACTTGGTGGGCAGAGTCCAGCCAGGTTGGGCTGTGCAGGTGGACGTCATCCAACCCAAAAATAGAGCACAAAGGTGGAAGAAGCTTGATTCTCTCAACCTGCCAGCTGGAGCTGACACCTTGCTCTTCCTTCTCCCCTTGGACTGGGACTGGCACCTCTGGCTCTTCCAAGTCTCAGAGAATCTGAACTCAGGCTGGAATTCACCCTCTGCCTTTCCCAGGTCTCCAACTGACAGATTGCAGACTAGATTTCCATAACTCAGGAACAAATTGCTGACGATAACTCTTACTATATACAGATGCTCCATGCACAGCCTACACCCCAACTTCCCATATGGTTACATCCCAAGTCTCCTGTCAAACATTTTGACAGAGTGTAAGTCAAAGATGCCTTTCATCCACCTCCTCCCAGGCATTGTTGCTTAGCAACACAGCACACCACAGAGGGTCCACTGATTTCCCCGGGGATGTGTAAGCTCACTGTCACCACGCAATGTCCTGGACATCACTAGCCAGGGGACCAAGCAAGACCTGGTGAAAGTGAACTGCTCTTGTCTTTGTCCCATGGTGGGATACTGCCATTGAGAGTTCAGCCATCATAAATCAAGGACTGTCCACTCACCTACAGATCCATCCCTTGCACCACCAAGGAAGATGACATAGATCTCATCTAAACAACAAACACAACTGCTCCAGCAGGGAGAAGGACTTCTCTGCTCCCCTGGAGGATGGCTGTGGCTGAGCCAGGTCATGGGGGCAAAGGCAAATGAGAGCTTGTAGGCCCCTGGAACAGAGGCCCATGCCATTCCTTAAGGTCCTCCCAGTGGCTCACTCCCTAATATCGCCATTTTGGATTCAATGTCAACTGATAAATTGGGGGAAAGAGCATGTGGAGCCCTTGCCTGTGCCTGTCACACTAGCCGGTGGCTCTGAACACTGAGGTCAATGTGGATCTGCAGACACCAGGAAGGCAGGGCTGGATGGAGGTGTCCTAGAGCTACTTGCTCTTTGTATTTGAGGGACAGCTTATAGCCGAAGACCTGTGCTTTTATTATTGGTGTGTGTATGTGTATGTGTGTTTGTGTGTGTGTGTGTGTGTGTGTGTGTGTGTGTGTGTGATTGGTACATGCACACACACTGGTTCCAGAAGCTTGAACTCAGGGACCCACTCAGCTGCTTGGCTTTCTTGCTCAAGGCTGGCATTGTAGCAATTGGACCACCCCAGGCCCACAGGCAACCTACCAGGCCACACATAAATGGATCCTTTTCCACTGCAGAGATGAGCCTGTGCAAGAAGCAGAGGCCCCGTGTACTCCTTCACCCCAAGACAAGGAATGTCTACTCTGTTTACTGCACCAGGCACCTAAGACTTGAGGAACACAAAATGGCCTGGGAGGGCTATAAATCCTTTGGTGTTCCTCTCCCATCAACATGTAGTGAGACAAGGCTCCTCCTCTTCTCTCTCTCTCTGTCTCTGTCTCTGTCTCTGTCTCTGTCTCTGTCTCTGTCTCTCTCACTCTCTCTCTCTCTCTCTCTCGTTGGTCATGTGGCTTGAACTCAGGGCCTGGGCACTGACCCTGACCTCTTGCTCAAGGCTAGCACTCGGACATTTTGAGCCACCAGCTCCACTTACACTTTTCTGGTGGTTTATTGGAGATAAGATACAAAGGGACTTTCTTGTCCAGTCAGGCTTTAAACTGTGATCTTCAGATCTCAGACTTCTGAGGATTACATGTGTGAGCCACCCATACCCAGCTATGTCCCATCCTTTTGATCCTAGGCTAGCTGCAGCACCAGGTCTGTGCAGGGCACAGCCATGCTGCAATGCACTGCTAACTCCAATTCTCCTCAGAACATATGTACTGTAGTCCCATGCTGCCTTGAAGACCACGTGCTGGAAAGAAGCACACACACACACGCGCACACACACACACACACACACACACACACACACACACACACACACACACACACAAACACACCCTGCATATGACCTGAGCCAGCACAGCATGGCAGATGGCTCCAGTGGTTCCACATGCCTCCACCTCCACCCCCAGCCAGTTCCAGCCCCTTGGGGCCTGAAGCATGTGGCAGAACTACGTGAATAAGCACCTCTGGGATCCTGGCCCACACAAGTACATTGGGGTGACACCGCTCAATTTTGGGGCTAATCTATGGGAGCAATGATGCTCTCTTTGAGTTCCCTCAGTAATTAAAATTTCAACTTGACCTTCTCAGGTCACAAGCAAGGCAGAAGTTTGCCTCTGGAAAATTCTAGAACCTTTTATATCATTATGGATCATGGGATCATGTGACTCAGAGAGAGAGAGAAAGAGAGAGAGAGAGAGAGAGAGAGAGAGAGAGAGAGAGAGAGAGAGAGAGAGAGAGAGAGAGAGAGAGAGAGAGAACCAGTTAAACACAAAGAGAATAAAAAGAAGAGCCAGGCACTAGTGGCTCATGCCTGTCATACTAGCTGCAACTCAGGAGGCTAAGATCTGAGGATCAAAGTCTGAAACCAGCCAAGGCAGGAAAGTCCATGAGACTCTTATCTCCAATGAATCAACAAAAAAATGGAAGTAAGGGATGTGACTCAAGTGGTAGAATACCAATAGAATACCAGTGAAAAAGCTAAGAGACAGTGCCCAGGCCCTTAGTTCAAGCTCTAGGACTGACATGAAGGTGTAAAAGGAAGAAGGAGAAGGAAGGGAAGGGGAGGGGAGTGGAGGGGAAGGGGGAGGGGAAGACGGGGGAAGGAAGAGAAGGGAAGGGAAGGGAAGCTGCAGCTCTGCGGGAAAGGGGCAAATGCATCATGCTGACCACAAAGGGCAGGCCTTGGAGGCCAGAGGCAGCCAGAGAACTCTGTGAAGCCTGTCCCAGGAGGGAAGGAGAGGTGAGGGGAGGGAGGGGAAGGGAGGGAGAAAGGAGAGGAGGGGAAAGAAGGGAGAGGAGGAGAGGGGAGAAGAAAGGAAAAGAGAGAGGGGGAGGAAAGAAGGGGAAGAAGGAAGAAAAGGGTAGGGGAGAAAGAAGGGTTATAGGAGAGGAGAAGGGAGGAAAAGAAGGGAAGAGTGTAAAGGGGGAGCAAAAGGGAGAGAAGAAAAGAAGGTAGAACAGAAGGACTGAGTTGCATGAAGGGAGCTGATAGGAGGAAGGAGAGGGTGGGGCTGCAATGGTGGGGTCAGTGACCTTAGAAGAAGAGACACAGTTCAGGCATGGTGGCTAGTATCTGTAATCACAGCTGTGTGAGAAGTGTAGGTTTGGAAGATCTCAATCAAGCAGAAGGGTGAAACCCTATCAGAAAGAAAGTAAGAAAGGAAAGAAGGAAGGAAGGAAGGAAGGAAGGAAGGAAGGAAGGAAGGAAGGAAGGAAGGAAGGAAGGAAGGAAGGAAGGAAGAAAGAAAGACAGACAGACAGACAGACAGACAGACAAAAGGAAGAAAGAAAGAAAGAAAGAAAGAAAGAAAGAAAGAAAGAAAGAAAGAAAGAAAGAAAGAAAGAAAGAAAGAAAGAAAGAAAGAAAAAAAGAAAGAAAGAAAGAAAGAAAGAGAAACAAAACCTTGTTAAAGCCATGGCTGAGGGGAAGAGGGCTTGGTTCAAGGATGTTCCACTGGCAGCTGTGTTGACCCTGGACTCCACAGAGTGAGGAGCCATGAGAAGCTAATGTGTTCTGTGCTGAGCCAACCTCTGACCTTCTGACAGGAGCCCCAGCTAAGAGACCCCATCACATGGGGTAGTGCTTCTCCCAGAATCCATTGGGGGGGAGGGCAGGCAGAGGGTTACATAACCCAGAAGGATCTCACAGTGAGGGGGGAAACAGAGCTATGGGCTCTTCTTATCTTCAATCAACCAGCAAAAAGCCAGAAGTAGAGCTGTGGCTCAAGTGGTAGAGCACCAGCTTTGAGCAAACAAGCTCAAGGACAGCACTCAGGCCCTGAGTTCAAGCTCCAAGACTTGCCCCACCAAGAAAAGAGAATAAAAGAATCTGTCACAAGAGCTCCAAAAGTGACCTGGGCCCTCAAGAGCAGCAGACCCTGGAGTGGGAAGCAGACAAGGCCAGGCTGCCCTCCAGGGCTGCCACTTTGGGACAGGCTCTCCCTGTGCCTGCGGTGGAGGGTCAAAGGCTCCTATGTGCCAAACACACCCATGGTTAGGGATTGCAAATCTGCTTGACATTGTCACTCATCAGTTTTTTTGGGGGGAGGGGTTTTTTGTTTTTGTCCATCCTGGGTCTTGAACCCAAGGCCAGGCCACTGTCCCTGAGGTCTTTTTGCGCAAGGCTAGCACTCTACCACTTTAAGACAATTCAATTTTCCAGGCGATGTGCTGTTCCACTTTGACTCTCTGGGGGTTACTTGGAGATAAGAGTCTCTTGGAAACCCTCAGATCTCAGCCACCTGAGTAGCTAGGATAATGGGCAGGCATGAGCCACCAGCACCTGCCTGGCTCCCTCCTCAGCATTTAGCACCAGGAAGCCACATGAGCAGGAACCCAGAGCTAGGGGAGTGCAAAGCAAAGGCAGATCACAGTCCAACACCAGCTCGCATCTTCTTTACATATGGAGGGCTCTGGCAATCCCTCTTCAGCGTTTTGGGGGCCACCAGCTGTGCCAGCAGGCTGGGCCATAGTCTGGGCTTAGCCACAAGTGCTGGGCTGGGCTGAAGGGGACTTGAGCTGCCATTCCAGAGAGGCACTAGTCTATCAAGTGGCAGATGTTTTCCTAGGGTCTTGATCCAGTCTTCTAGCTCCCTGGAGCACAAAGGTGCAGGGCCCTGTGAATCAAGCCCTACCCCCAGGTTTAAGCCCCGCCCCTGCTCCTCTTAACCAATGACTTTTCAAATTAGCACGTACATCACTGCAAGTTTCGTTGTGACATTTCCACAGGTCTACAGCGCATCTTGATCAATATCTCCATCTGTCTACCCCATCACTGAGCCCTTCTTAATGAAATCTCAGGCTCCAGGGTTGTGGGTTTCATCTGTAATTCCAGCTACTCCGGAGACTGAAATCTAAGGATAGAGTTTGGAAGCCAGCTGAGGCAGGAAACGTAAGAGTTTCTTATGTCCCATTATCTTAACAGTAGAGCTCCATCCTTAAGCAGAAAAAACAGAGTTACAGGCCCTGAGTTCAAGCACCAGTATATATGAAAAAAATGTGGTCTAGGCTAGCGAAAATCATGATCCTATCTCAAAAATAACTATATCAAAAGTCAGTATACACTGTGGAAAATGAACTGTGTAACTTGCAGGCCGGCTGGGAGGGAGAAACTGAGGAAAAACAAAGAAAGGAGTGAAATGTATTCATTGCCTGACTTATGAAATAGTAACCCCTTTGTATAACACCTTAATAACTGAAAAAAATAACCACAAGCTGGGCACTGGTGCCTCATGCCTGTAATCCTAGCTACTCAGGAGGCTGAGATCTGATGATCATGGTTCAAAGTCAGCCTGGGCAGGAAAGTCTGTGAGGCTCCTATCTCCAATTATTCACCAGAAACCCAAAGTGGCACTGTGGCTCAAGTGGTAGAGCACTTGCCTTGAGCTGAAGATCTGAGGGACAGCACCCAGGCCCAGAGTTCAAGCCCACGAAGACCACCTCCGCAAAACAAAAAGTTTTTCCTAGGGGCAGGGAATGTGGCTCAGTGGTAAATTGCTTGCCTAGCATGCATGAGGCCCTAGGTTCGATTCCTTGGTACCACATAAGATTAATAAAAGAATCATAAAAAAAAAGTTTTTCCTAGAGTTACAAGGATTTTCCCTTATGTTTGTCTCTGGAAATATGTATTTCATCCTAGGGTTTGAACTGGACCTGAATGCTGTCCATGAGTTCCTTTTGTGCAAGGCTAACACTCTACACTTGAGCCACAGTGCCACCTCCAGCATTTACTATGATAAATTGGAGATAAGAGTCTTATCTCCAAAATCCAGGCTGTCTTTGAACTGCAATCCTCAGCTCTCAGCCTCCTCAGTGGCTAGGATTACAGGAGTGAGCTACCAGCACTCGATTATATTTTATTTTTAGTTTGCCTTTAATTCTGTGATCCATTTTAAGATCACTGATCCAATTGTGTAGGCTTGGTTACTGTTGTTGTTGATGATGATTAAGCAGATGTTTCGATGACGTGTTTATCTTGTCTTCTGAACTTCCTCTGTCCCTACTGCCACACAGCTGTGCATTTATTTCTAATTTACTAACTTCTAATGCATGAAGAGCAGGACAAAGATTTGCCTGCTAAGAAGAAAGGAAGGAGAATTTAGATTCAGAAAATTGTTGAATTTTTTAAACAAATATTCCTTGGGTGCCAGTGTCCAAAAAGAAATATAGTCATTACCTGACTTACATAACTGTGACCCCACTGTACATCACCTTTATAATAATAAAACAATTTATAGGCACCATGGCTCATACCTGCAATCCTAGCTATTCAGGAGGCTAAGATCTCAGGATTGCAGTTTGAAGCAGCCTGGTCAGGAAAATCTGTGAGAACCTTATCTCTGATAAACTACTCAAAAAAAGCTAGAAGTGGAAGAGCGCTAGCCTTGAGCTTGAGCTGAGCCATAGTGCCCAGGCCCAGAGTTCAAGCCCCACAACCACCACCACCAACAACAAAAAATCCACTTCTAGACTCCTTATGGGGCTGAGACGGTGGCTCGGTGATAGAGTGCTTTGCCTTGCGTGCTTGAGGCCCTGGGTTCAATTCTTCAGCACCACATAAGCAGAAAATGCTATGGTTCAAGTGGTAGAGTGCCAGTCTTGAGCTGAAGAGCTCAAAGGACAGTGCCTAGACCCAGAGTTCGGGCCCTAAAACTGAACAACAACAACAAAAAAGCCAGAAGTGGCACTGTGGCTCAAGTGGTAGAATGCTCACCTTGAACAAAAGACACCTGGAGGAGACAGCACTCAGTACTTGTCTCGAAGCCTGAGGGCATATAAAAAAAAAGCAAAAGAATAAAAAAGAATAATAATTTTTAAAATCCACGTATTTCAACCATTATGCTATTGTGGTCATGGGACAGAGATAGGACATTTGTCAAGAAATGCCCTCCAAACCAAGTCCTTGGAGAATTATTGAAAAATATTGGCTAGATGCTGGTGGCTCACACCTGTAATCCTAACTAATCAGGAGGTTGAGATCTGAGGATCGCAGTTCAAAGCCAGCTTAGGCAGAAAATAACTGAAAGACACTTTTTCACAATTAATCAGCAAACTACTGGAAGCAGAGCTGTGGATCAAGTGATAGAGCACCAGCCTTGAGAAAAAAGGCTCAGTAAGAGCACAAGGCCCCAAGTTAAAGGAGATGGAGGGAAGGAAGAAAGTTAGGAAGGAAGAAAGGTAGGGAGGAAGGAAGGAAGGATGGCAGGAAAGAAGGAAGGAAGGAAGGAAGGAAGGAAGGAAGGAAGGATGGAAGGAAGGAAGGAAGGAAGGAAGGAAGGAAGGAAGGAAGGAAGGAAGGAAGGATGGAAGGAAGGAAGGAAGGAAGGAAGGAAGGAAGGCTTATCAAATGTCTTCCTGAACAGAGAGCCAGGCAAGGTGGTGTGTGTCTGTAATCCCAGCAGTCAGAAGGCAGAGGCAAGAGAATTACATGTTCCAGGCCACCTGGAACTCCATAGCAAAACCCTGTTTCAAAGAACAGGAGAGGAAGCCAAGTCCTGGTGGCTCCCATCTATAATTCTTGCTACTCAGGAGACTGAGATCTGAGGATCAAAGTTCAAAGCCAGCCAAGGAAGAAAAGTCTGTGACACTCATTTCCAATTAACTAAAAAGCCAAAATGGAGCTCAAGTGGTAGAGTAACAGCCTTGAGTGAAAAAACTCAGGGACAGCACCCAGACTCTGTTCAAGCCCCAGGACAGGCATGAGTGTGCGCATGTACACATGCACGCACACATACACACACACACACACACACACACACACACACACACACACAACCACCACCACCACCACCACCTCCACCACCACCATGACCACCACCATCCAAGCCCCTTGCCAGGCAGACACTTCAGACAGCAAATTGAAGCTGCCATCACTAGTGCTTTCTCTGAAACCCACATTGCTAAGTGGCTGGGTTTATTTTCCAAAGATGGCTACAAAAATAGTTTCACCTATATACTTTTCCTTAGTTTGTTTTGATTTTGAAACAGTGTCCCACTATATAACCCAGACTGGCCTGGAACTTCTGATTCTCCTGATTGCCAGCACATACCACCATACTTGGCTTTGAATATTTTTTTTACCAAGACCCATATTAAGAAATGGTTAGGAAGGGCACACACCTGTAATCTTAGTTGCTCAGGAGGCTGAGATCTGAGGATCATGATTCAAAGCCACCCCAGGCAAGGAAAGTCCAAGAGACACTTATCTCCAATTAATCAGCAAAAAGCTAGAAGTGGCACTCTTGCCCAAGTGGTAGAGAATTTGCCTTGAGCTGAAGAGCTCAGGGACAGAGTCCAGGCCCAGAGTTCAAGCCCTATGACCACCACCAACAACAAAAACAAGTTTAGGCTAGGCAATGGTGGCTCCCACCTATAATCCTATTTACTCAGAAGACTAAGAATCTGAGGATTGTGGTTAGAAACCAGCCCAGGCAGGAAAATCTATGAGACTCTTATCTCCAATTAACCACTAGAAAACTGGAAGTGGAACTATGGTTGACAAAAAAGAAAGATGGATGTTTAGGCCAGGTGCTGCTGGCTCACACCTGTAATCCCAGTTACTTAGGAAGCTGAGGTCTGAGGATCAAGGTTCAAAACCAGCCCTGGCAGACAAATCTGAGATTCTTCTTCTTCTTCTTTTTTTTTTTTTTTTCTGGTCATGAGTCTTTCTTTCGTGTATGTGTGTGCATGTGTGTGTGTGCTGGTAATAGGACTTGAACTAAGAGAATGAGTTTTTGCTTTGACTTTTCTGCTCAAGGCTGGCATAGCACAACTCAAGCCCGTGCTCTACTTCTGGCTTTTTGGTGATTAATTGGAGATAAAAGTCTCAAGGACTTTTCTGCCATGGCTAGCTTGGAGCTACGAGTCTTACTTCTTACCCTCCTGAGTAGCTCAGAAAACAGGCATGAGCCACAGGCACCCAGCTAGCTCCATGATATATTTATCTAGTTGGACAGTTTATGATGTTTCCAGGTTAGTTTTTGTTGTTTTATTTTTTTGCCTTTTAAAAAGGATCTGAAATAGCACAGTTGTAACTCAGTAATGAAAGTACATGCGATTCTTTCTATAGGGTGATTTCTTAGTGGTAGAATTTCTAGGTTAAAGGAGCAAATGCTTTTCTTAAACAAACAAACTTATTTTCTGCCAGGCACCACTATAATTCTAGCTACTCAGGAGGCTGAGATCTGAGGATCACAGTTTGAAGCCAGCCAAAGCAAGAATGTCTGTGACTCTTGTCCCCAATTAACCACCAGAAAACCCGGAGTGGCGCTGTGGCTCAAGTGGTAGAGTGCTAGCCTTGAACTGAAGAGCTGAGGGACAGCACCCAGGCCTAGAGTTCAAGCCCCATGACCGACAAAAAAATTAATAATTCTATAATCTTCAGAAACACACATATATACATATCACTTACAATTTCAAAAGTGTGTTCTCATACTCTCAGTCACTAGTTCATTCAATGCTCATGACTCCCCCAGAGGGAGGAGACCATTATGAATCCCAACTTTTCAGAGAGAGCAAAGAGGTTTCATTGAGTGAAGCCATTAACTTAGTGTGACACACACATCCAGCCAGTTTCTGAGCCTGCCTGCCCTTCATGTCACCTGTTCCACACTCCTCCATTCCACCACCTCATGTCCACTCCTCACTTCATAACATTCCTGTGATAGAGACCTTCTAGACCCTTCTAGATCCACAATGGATGGCTGATTTGCAACCCCCATGAATGGAGCCAGAAAGGTTTCTGTAAGAGCAAGTGGATCTTGGCCAATTTACTTTTGCAGGATGATGTTCAGGGGCTCCATTCAGCATGAAGTAGATAATTTCTGGGGCTCAGATGGTCCTAGCATTGCTTTCATGGAGCCCAGAGAATGCCCTTTGGTCAATAGATCCTTGTCAGTTCACTAGTATAAGTTAAAAATTCCACCATAAGATTTATTTACTGATTTATTTATTTTTCCCCAAAGAAGATCATTGTGATTCTGCTTAAAATGCAAACCTGCACAAAAGGGCACAGAGTCTGACCATTCGCTTACACACCTCGATCTCCTTCTAGCTGTCTTGGTTTCCTGATTGTCAATGTACTGAAGCCATAGTACCTGTCATACCTTACTGAAGGCAGTGCAGATGTAGCCCTCAGCAAGGTGCTCACAAGAGTCACTAAGTGATAAGTAAAACCAGGTCTTCTGGGTGCTTCTTGGTTGTGGCAGCTGCTGGGGAAAGGAGCTGTAGGAGGGTCAGGACCGAAGAAATAGCAGTGCACCTGGGAGGAGCAGCTCATGGGCCATGTGACATGGGATGTGGCCCTGGTGGGAGGTGGGGGTTGGTAGAGAGGATAAATGGATGGTAGGGAATTCTAAGTGCTGTTGTCCTGCTGTCTGGAAAACCCATATAGGTGACAGACCAAGGCTGCCTTCCTCTTTCCTTCTCATCTCAGCAGGTGGGGCCCACTCTGGGTGGCCAGGGGAGAGAGGGGAGGAGGAGGAGGAGGAGGAAGGCAATCAGGTTCTGGCTAAGGATGGGTTCACACTCTCCAGGAATTATAACATGGGCTCTAGAACAGCCTGATGCAGAATTTGGAGCAATGCGGCCAGGCAGGGCACATGGCTGTGGATGATAGCAGGCGTGGGTGTTTTATGTCTGTGGTGGTACAGGTTTGCCAGTTTATATGACTTGCCTTTTAATGTTCTGCATCTCAGGCATTGTTTCTGCAGTGCTCGCTCTTTCTCTTTCTCTCTCTCCTTCTCCATCTCCCACTCCCCCCTCTCTCTGTCTCTCTTTCTCTCTCTCTCTCTGCTCCTAGTCATCTTCCCTTTGTTTCTGATCTTTGGAAATGCAGAGGCATCACATAGAAGGGCAGAAACAATGCAGTTCCTATGGCATGCACCACATGTCTGTACACACAGGTCACCACTGTGGCCCACGTCATCCTGCAGCTCAAGGATATCCACACACATAGGACCAAGGATCAGGCTTTGTTAAAGCATGAAGCAGGCAACTTGCAAGTCAGACTTTGCCCTTCACCCTTCTCTCCTCCAAAGATCTATTAAATGTGCAGACACAGACATATGCTTATGCTGGCAATGAGGCTTGAACTCTGGACCTCATGCACTTGCTTAGCTTGTTTTGCTCCAGACTAGTGCTTTACCCGCCATTCGACTGACCCCTCCAATTTTGACCTTTTTCTGGTTAATTGGCGAGAAATTTTCCATGGATTTGTGTGCCCTGGCTGGTTTTCAACCTTGATCCTCAAGTCTCAGCCTCTTGAGTGGCTAGGATTAGAGACATGAGCTATTAGCACTAATGTGAGAAAAAGTCTTTTCTATCAAAGGAGTTTTCTTCATTCCTGTTAATATTGAGAGATTTTCTTTTCTTTTTCCATTTTGTCCACTATGGGTCTTTTACTCTGAGCCTGGGCACTGTCTCTGAGCTTTTCAGCTCAAGGTGAGAGCTCTACCACTTGAGCCACAGCGCCACTTCTGGTTTTCTGGTGGTTTATTGGAGATAAAGAGTCTCATGTACTTTCCAGCCCAGGCTGGCTTTGAACTGTGATCCTCACATCTCAGCCTCCTGAGTAGCTAGGATTACAGGTGTGAGCCACCAGTGCCTGGTGAGAATTGTTTTTCTGAAGGGTTCCTGCTTTGGCCAGGTGGCTTGGCCCTTGTTAAGTACACTTTACTTACAAACTTCCTTTTCCTGAGCACCTGAGAAGCTCCTTGAATTTTAATTACATCTGCATCCCTTTCCACATTGTGAGCCTGAGCTCAGCCAATGGGAGCAGAGGGGTGGTGCCTGCTGGATCAGGGACAGAAAGGGAACAGCCAGCCTGCCTGCTCTGTGTGGTTGCTTGCCAACTTTTTGACTGATGGTGCATTCTTCTGTAGGAATAAACTTAGCTTTGGTGAGTTCCTTTTGAGATACCCAGGAACTAAAAATCCACTTTACTGTCCAGATTCTTAACCTACACAACCTGGAAGTCTGCATGTACACAGAAGAGGTAGGGCTTGCTGCCTGTCCTGAGCACAGCAGGGTTGCTCTATAACTGACCATAATGCACTTGTACTGAGACAGGAGACAGCATGGGCTAGACTAGAATCTCCATCAGCTCTGTGACCTTGTCTCTATCTCCTGGCTGTTCATTTGCCCATTCAAATAATGGAGTTCATGCTTAGCAATCTCTATATTCTTCTCCAGTCCCGTTGGCCTTGTCCTCTTGCTTTTCCCAGGCTCCTTCTTCTCTCCTATATATTTAAGACATTTTTAAAATTTGTTTATACCTGGTGCCAGTTATGGGACTTGAACTCAGGACCTGGGCACCATCGTTTATCTTTTACTCATAAAGCTGGTGCTCTACCACTTGAGCCACAGCCTCACTTCTGGTCTTTTTTTTACTCATTAATTGGAGATAAGAATTGCACAGTCTTTTCTGTCCAGACTGGCTTTGGATAGCAAGCCTCAGGTCTCAGCTTCTTGAGTAGCTAGGATAACATATATGAGATATTAGTGCCCAGCAATCAATTATATCTCTAAATGAAGTGAAACATACATAAAATATTAATTTCAATGTTGGACAATAAAGTGCTATAACGAATCCTCCATCTTAGACTGTCTCTTTGTCAAGCATATAACTTTCTACTCTGTCAAGTCCCTTAAAAATGGCAGCCCTTATGGCCAAATGGTTCCTAACAGGTGAGAGCCCCCTCCCCCCACACCAGGGAGGGATTCGAGGGAGACACATATTTTGTAAGACAGACATTCAGACAATGGCACTCATTCATGCCCCTAAACTCATGTCTTTTCTACTTGCAAAACACATTAACTCACCTGGCACCAGTGGCTCACACTTGTAATCCTAGCTGCTCAGAATGAGATCTGAGGTTCATGGTTCAAAGCCAGCCCAGGCAGGAAAGTCCATGAGACTCTTATCTCCAATTAACCACCAGAAAACCAGAAGTGGTGCTGTGGTTTAAGTGATAAAGTGCTTACCTTGAGCTGAAGAGCTGAGGGACAGTGTCTGGACCTAGAGTTCATGTCCCATGACCAAAAAAACCCCAAGAAAAGAAAATAGACACATTAACTTCATCCTAGTATTCCCCATCCCTCCATCCACAAAAAAGTAAACTTCGTCACTTATTCCAGCATTAACTTTAAAGTCTAAAATCCCCAGTATGACCTAAATCAAATATAGACCAGCTTTAAATCACGCTTCCTTCTGAGTTTGTACGCCAGTGTAACCCAATGTATAGTTCTAAAACACTACGGTGGATTGGCATAGAATGGACATCCCCATTTCTAGAGGGCTACATAGAACAAAAGAAAGGAATAGCCATTAAGTCTCCCAAATCCAAAAGAGTAAGCAACATTAAATCTCAAGGATGGAGATGGGTCATCTTAATGAAATTCCATTTCGTGGACACTTAAGGCCTCAGGAAGACTTTCCTAGGTGATGCTCAAGTTTCTGCTCATGCTGAAATTTCATGCCTATGATTTCTTTAGGTTGGGGCTGTACATTGTAGCTTTGTGCTTGTGTGTATGTGTGTGTGTGTGTGTGTGTGTGTGTGTGTGTGTGTGTGTGTGTATGTGAGTGTGTGTGTGTAGCCTGGTCTTCAATCAGTCCTCTCAGTCCTCTCAATATTGTCCTAGCAGAGATCTTGATAAGACTCCATTGTCACAGCCTGCTCTCTATAGTAGCTCTTGGATAAAGCGCTTGCCTTGAGCTGAAGAGCTGAGGGACAGTGTCTGGACCTAGAGTTCAAGCCCCATGACCAAAAACCCCCCCAAGAAACAAAATAGACACATTAACTTCATCCTAGTATTCCCCATCGCTGCACCCACAAAAATGTAAACTTTGCCACTTATTACAGCATCAACTTTGTCTAAAATCCCCAGTATGACCTAAGTCACATACAGACCAGCTTTAAATCACGCTTCCTTCTGAGGCTGTAGGCCAGCAGAACCTAATGTATAGTTTTAAACACAATGGCAGACTGACATAGAATGAACATCCTCGGGCTGGGAAGGTGGCTTAGTGGTAGAGCGCTTGCCTTGCATGCCTGAGGTCCTGGATTTGATACCTCAGCACCACCTAAGCAAAAAGAAAAAAACCCAGAAGTTGCACTGTGGATCAAGTGGTAGAGCACTAGCCTTGAGCTGAAGAGCTGAGGGACAGAACACAAGTCCAGAGTTCAGGCCCCATGACTGGACCCCCCCCCAAAAAAATGCACATCCTCATTTCTAGAGGACTACATAGAACAGAAGAAAGGAATAGCCATTAAGTCTCCAAAATCCAACAGAGTAAGCAACATTAAATCTCAAGGCTGGAGATGGGTCATCTTAATGAGATTCCATTTCGTGGACACTCAAGGCCTCAGGAAGACTTTCCTAGGTGATACTCAAGGTTCCGCTCATGCTGAAATTTCATGCCTATGACTTCTTTAGGCTGAGGATGTACATTGTAGCTCTGTGCTTGTGTGTGTGTGTATGTGTGTGTGTGTGTGTGTGTGTGTGTGTGTGTGTGTGTGTGTGTGTGTGTGGAGCCTGGTCTTCCATCAGTCCTCTCAATATTGTCCTAGCAGAGATCTTGATAAGACTCCAGTGTCAACAGCTTGCTCTCTATAGCAGCTCTGTCCCTGAAGTAGGACCCTGACTGGTCTTCAAGGCTTTTGCAAGCATCCTTTGAAATCTGGCCGGAGGAAGCCATGCCCCCATAGCTCCCACCTTCAGATTGCCTGTGGAATTCACTGTATGTGGACAGTACACAAACAAGGCTTGCATTGTGGTGGCCTGAGGCACATCTTGGCCCTCAGAGCCACAGCTGGGGGGTGTGGCAGAGGAGTGCTGCGGCAGAATGTAGGGATCAGAAATTAGAACAATTCTGGGCAAGGATCCCCGTAGGTCCCACAGGTACTCTGGACCTGTGAGGGGATGGGTAACCCTAGAAATCTCTGAAATGCCTTCTAGAAGCTTCTTTCTATCCTTTGCTAATCTCCATATGATTACTTGGTCACAACTTTGCTTTTCTGTCCTCAGCACACTTTGTTTATGTGTGTGTATGTGTGTGTGTGTATGTGCACACTTGTATGCATGCATGTGTGCATGCTGGTCTTGGGGTTTGAACTCAAGACTTTGTGCTCTCACTTAGCTATTTTGCTCAAGGCTGGTGCTCTGCAACTGGAGCCACACCTCCATTTTTGGCTCTTTGCATGGGTACTAGGACTTGAACTGAGGACTTTTAGCTCTTGCTTAGCTTTTTGCTCAGGGCTGGTGCTCTAACACTTGGGCCACATCTCCATTTCTGGCTTTGCTTTTTGGCTGGTTAGATGAAGATAAAAGTCTCATTTGTTGTATACCCAGTTGTATACCCAGTCTTGCTTTGAACCATGATCATCATATCTCAGGCTCCCTGAGTAGCTAGGATTACAGGTATGAGCCACTAGTGAACCGTGATCCTCAGACCTCAGCCTCCCTGAGTAACTAGGATTACAGGTATGAGCCACTAGTGCTCAGCTTGAACATGCTATTTTGACTCTTTACATGGACAGTCTCAGAACTTTCCAGATCTTTCCATGCTCAGTCCCTCCTGAGTGTAAATTCTGGGCTTCAGATCATTTGATAATTTGTCTCTTCTTGCATTTTACAAGAAGCTGTTCAGAGAAGCCTCATAGGTTCCCGAACCTTTGCAGCCTGGAGAGATTTCTCCTGCTTAATTCCAGAGCATCACCCCACACATTCTGCCTTCTATAGCATCTAAGGAGAGGGACAGAATTCACCCAGCATCTTTGCAAGGTCACAGCAAGGCTGGCCTTTCCTCTTGTTTCTTTCTCACACTTTGCTCAGCATGTCTAACTGAGGCTCCATTTCAGCTGATTCTAAGTCCTGACTGCAACTGCTGAGAACACAGTTGTTTTCCCTCCCTACCATTTTATCCTCACAAAACCTATTGCCTAATGCTTCCTTTACAAAAAAGCAAGACTCCTCATGGCATTCATCTCTAAACCCTTCTTGCTTGGGCCCTGTATCAAGCTCCAAACCCACTTCCACATTGTTAGATATTTAGGAGAGCCACCACAGTGTACCACATGGCTCTGGGACCCATCTTTGTCATCTTAGTCCATTGGTATGACTATAACAAAATACCAGAGGCTAGACACTTTATTAACAAGAGAAACTTGTGTTCTATTGCCTTGAAAATGGAGACAAGTTCATGGCCCAGCTGTCAAAGGCTCAATTGTCAGATGATGCTACAGTTGGCTTCCAACATGGTGCTTGGAACACAGCATCTTTGGATGGGGACAGACACTTGCTGAACATGGACACCAGCAGTCAGACTCCCCTTAGATTCCTTTCTGATAGCATTAATCTCTCCACAAGATCAGAGCCCTCCTGGCCTAAACACCTCCCCAAGTCACCACATTCTAACACTGAGAGGATGGGGATTAAGTGTTCAACTGTGAACTCGTGTGTGTGTGTGTGTGTGTGTGTGTGTGTGTGTGTGTGTGTGCGCGCGCGCACGCTCAGATCACAGTGATCTCACTTTCCGCACCTCTGATATAAAACATTCTGCGTGCTAAACAGGTATATTAAGGAGTTCCATGTGAAATCATATGAGCAACAGGAAACATGCCAGGAACTTTAGATAGAGGGAGAAGAGATGATGGCTAGGATTTTTTTTGGCAGTCATGGGGCCTGACCTCTGGGCTTGGGCGCTGTCCTTGTACTTTTCAGCTCAAGGCTAGCGCTCTACCACTTGAGCCACAGCACCACTTCCTGTTTCTCTAGTAGTTTATTGGAGACAAGAGTCTCACAGACTTTCCAGCCTGGGCTGGTTTTGAATCGTGATCCTCAGATCTCAGCCTCCTGAGTAGCTAGGGTTACAGAAGTGAGCCACAAGCGACCACTTTTTCTAGGATTTTTATCCCTTTCTCCTGAATAGAATTAAAGACACTGTGAACAAAAGTGTCAGTTTGTCCTCTGTATCTTGGTATTATTTCCAGGCCACCATTGTGATTTCTGAGTACTAGGATAAAAAGATTCATGAAGACAGCTTTCCAAATATATAGCATGGAGCTATATTTGGTGATGCCCATTCAAACAGCATAAGCTTGTTTATGAATTCTAATTTGTATTTCACTCAGGAATCACATGGAATTAGACACCAGACTAAGGTGAGCTATATGGAAATGAAATGGACAGAACTCGAGACTTCAAAATTCTGTTGGTCAGCCAGGCCCTGGGGGCTTATGCTTGTAATTCTAGCTACTGAGAAGTCTGAGATCTGAGGATTACAGTTCAAAGCCAGCCCTGGTAAGAAAGTCAATGAGACTCATGAACCACCACAAAACTGGAAGTGGTGCTGTGGCACAAAGTGGTGGAGTGCTAGCCTTGAGCAAAAAGAGCTAAGAGACAGCATCCAGTCCCTCAGTTCAAGGTCCACAATAGACCAAAAAGAAAACAAGACCAAGGATACTAGCCAGGCCCCAGGATACTAGTTCAAGCCCCAGGACAAGCACAAAATAATAATAAAAATAGATGCAATCATGGTTCTAACGTCTGAATTAGCTCTTACTTGTTGGAATTCTCTTTATGAAGGGATCGAGCTATTAGGGGATACTGAGAGGAGGTGAGGAGTACAGAAGTCAGGCTATTCTCAACGTTTTTGTGTGACCCAACACTCAGTTCCATAACCTTGATGGCTGAGCTGTGGGGTGAGTTTTATAGTCCTTGCCTTCCCTCTCAGGGGTACAAAGCATTCATTGAGTTCTTCAGGTAATAATGGTAGGGTAGTGTGCATGCTCTTAGGAGGTCTCCTCATCTCTATAATCATGTGAAGTAGAAATGGTGTTTCCACAGCCCTGCAAAACCACTTCCACCAGCACATTGACCCTATGGTAAGGTAAACGTATGGGAAGTAAAAACACACAGGCTGAGTCTGAAGCAGTGAGACAGAGGGCCTGCACCTTTCACAGCTCCTCAATGGTGGAAATCTGCAGCTGGTGCCTTACCATTTGAGCCAATGCTCCACTTTCAGAGATATATATATATATATATATATATATATATATATATATATATATATATGCTATGTATATATACAGATATATCTTCAAATATATATTATGAAACTTTTTTATTTAATATGTTTTGTAAAGATACTGTACAGAGGGTTACAGTTACATGAGTAAGGTAATGAGTACATTTCCCATGGAAGCATTGTTATCTCCTCCTCTGTTTTTCCCATACCATCCCTTCCCTCCCTACCTCCCCACTCCTCCCTCCCCACTCTCCACCAGAAGTTGTAAACTTCATCTTCAACAAATTTCTTGTACATCTCATTGTTACAATGTGTCAACCTGTATCTTTCTTTCAGCATTTTGTTATTTCTCTTCCCTTCCCCAAATTAGAAAATTGTATATACAAGATGCAGGGCACTACAATCAGAGAACCAGGGGTTATACCATGGGGAAAGAACAGACAAAAGAAACAAAAAAATCACATAGTACATTATACATACATTAAAATAACAGCAAGAAAGATAAAACCTCTTGTTTCCCTATCTTGGGGTGGGGGGAGTTCATTTCACTTAGCATCATCTTATATGGTCATATGACAAGCTTTTTTTTGAGGGGGGGTCCGGTCGTAGGGCTTGAACTCTGGGCCTGGGCGCTGTCCCTCAGCTCTTCAGCTCAAGGCGAACGCTCTACCACTTGAGCTGCAGGGCCACTTCTGGCTTTTTTCCTTTTGCTTATGTGGTGCTGAGGAATCGAACCCAGGGCCTCAGGCATGCAAGGCAAGCGCTCTACCACTAAGCCACCTTCCCAGCCCCAACAGGCGTTTTTTTTAACCTGGGCTTTGAACTATGATCATCAGATCTCAGCTCAGATTAAAGGTGTGATCCACCCATGCTTGGCTTTGCTCAGAATTTTTATCCCAAGGGTCTTCTGCCAGCTCTCATTTGGCTAGGGGAGGAAGAGACACCAGTGGGAAAAGGAAATGTGAGCTTTTGGTGGAGGGGGCTAGTGGAAGCTCAGTAGAACTTTCTGGAAGATGGAGTTCTGTATCTCCATCAGGGCTTCAATGCTTTGGACTTCCAGTATCCACAATCACTTTTTTTTGTGCTATAAGTGGGGCTTGAACTCAGGGCCTGGATGTTGATCTTTAGGATAGCACTCTACTACATGAGCCATAGCTCCACTCCCATCATTTTGGTGTAAATTGCAGATAAGAGTCTCATAGATATTCTTCCCTAGGCTAGCTTTGAACCTTGAGCCTCAGATCTCAGTTTACTGAGTAGCTTGGATTACAGGCCTGAGCCACCAGTGCCCAGCTTACAATGACTTTTTAGCAAGAGGTAGGTAGGTAGGCAGCCTGTAGGTAGATGACTTGTTAGATGGGTTTGATTTAGTACCAGCAAATTGTTCCTGGAACTTAAGCTTGGAGCTTGGGTGCTGTCCCTGAGTTTTTGTGCTCAGGGATTCTGCTCTATCACTTGAGCCTCAAGTCCACTTCTAGCCTTTTGGTTAATTGGAGATGAGAGTCTCATGAGTTTTCAGGATGGTTTTGAATCATGATCCTCAGATCTCAGCCTCCTGAGTAGCTAGGATTACAGGCATGAGCAACTGGTGCCTGACTATAAAATGAGCTATTTTCACATACAATTCATATGTGTTTCTGGCTCCTCTGGGACACCAGTTTTTTTGATAACATTAGTCTTTTTGTGCCAGTCTTGGGGCTTGAACTTAGGACACTGTCCATGAGCTTCTTTTGATCAAGCATGCTATCACTTGAGCCATGGCACCACTTCCAGCTTTTTCTATTTATGTGGTACTGAGGAATTGAACCCAGGACTTCATGCATGATAGGGAAGCACTCTACCATTAAGTCACATTTCCAGACAATATTGATCCTTATACGTCTTCAGTAGTATACTATGAGAAATTGGTTTGTGTGTGTGTGTGTGTGTGTGTGTGTGTGTGTGCATGCATGCATGTGTGTGCATATGTGTGTATACATATGAATGAGTATACACCTTGCTTTGCACTTGCCCAGAGCTCTCTAGTTCCAGACCTCTTGACCTGTCTAGCCATTTTAATACTTGATGGCCCAATCATTTATGACACCTGATCCAGGCAATCATTTTACCTTACAAGTAAGTACATGAGGCCCAGATAAGGTGTGTGAATTTATCAGAGTCACACAGCCTCCACCACAGACAGAGTAGGCATTGTTTACATAATATGAAGTTGCCCTGTGGCTCAAGTGGTAGAGTGCCAACTTTGAGTGAAGGAAACAAAAAAGCCAAGATCAAGTGCAAGGTCCTGAGTTCAAATCCTAGTACTGGCACAAAAAACAAGGCTTTCTCTGAATCTCTATGTCATGGCGTCTCATTTACCTCAGAGATGATCGTTGTTAAGATTCCTGAGTGCTTACTTCAACATTTTATTTGCAGGAATCTAATAAATTCTTTCTCCCCCAGTATTTTAACACAACAGTAATTAGGCCACTCATGGTGTGTGTAGACTTCCTCCATTTTTGCTGAACATTTTTGCTTTCATTTCAGCACACAGGACTCTTTTATTTATCTCTTTTTTTGGCCGGTTGTGGGGCTTGAACTCTGGGCCTGAACACTGTCCCTCAGCATTTCAGCTCACGACAAGTGCTCTACCACTTGAACCACAGTGCCACTTCTGGTTTTCTGGTGGTTTATGGAATATAAGAATCTCATGGACTTTCCTGCCTAGGCTGGCTCTACGACCCTCAGATCTCAGCTTCCTGAGTAGCTAGGATTACAGATGTGAGGCACTGGCTCCTGGCTTTATTTATCTTTGATGACTGCTTATGACAGATGAACTTTAGGCTATTACTCAGGACAAACAAAGTTAATCCACCAAAAAGCACAGACAAGAAACATCTTAGACTTTGTGGATCCTAGGATCTCTGTACCCACTCTTCTTCCTTCCTCTTCTTTTGAACGCTGCTTTAACAATGCAAGGGTTATCACTAGCTCACACCAACAGTCTGATGCGGCTACTACCTCTGGTCTCGAATCACAGCTCATTTACTCAGGCCTAAGGTAGAAAAAACAAAATGTATCTACCAGACACTTTGGGGACACATTTCAAGCAAAATCGTGACCAGTCTTGCCTCAACCTTTGCATCTCTGAGTAAGAGAAGAAATCATGTGGAGACAGTGATTCACAGACTCCGGGGCTACTCAGTGGGTACAGCAGAGCTGCTGGAAGCTCTTCAGTCATTCCTTCAGAGAGCTCTGTCTATTGTGCTGAAGATTTGTCCCCTGCTAGAGGCTTATGTGGAACTTGTCTTGGAATACAGAATTGGAAAGACTCACCTTTTTCTCAATTTGAGAGGGAGGCTCAGAGCATAGCCACACCCCTCCCCCCAATGCTGCTTTATCTCTTTCCTCCTTTTTTTTGGGTCCCATTTCTGTTGTTCACAGTGTTTGGTGATAGCCAAGCTGCCCAAACTTTTAGGGCCAGTGAGTGAATCCATGTGGTCAGGAGGGGAAAGGAGTTGTTTCATCACTTTGGAGGCTTCTGGCTACCATGAACAGAACCCCCTGGCACAAATGAATTTAAATAAACAACATATACCACATCAGATATATACCATGTGCAGGTACAGAAGGAGGGATGTGTCAAGGTAAGATGCAGAGAGTAGCTGGGTGGGGATGCATCATGGTTTATTTTGGCATATCTATTCAACATATTAAGTCCATCTTTGGGAATAAGATGGGTGGCCTTGCTCTAGGAGACATTGCCTGCCGCTGCTTCACAGAGACGGAAAACTTCTCCCCTCCACCTTTACACCCTTGACATGCCATGCATTCCCTCATTGGCCAGAAATTGGTCACCTGGCCAATTGCTGAGCCAATCATTGATAAGAGGGATTTAGAAAACCAGCCCTGGCTGAGAAAAATTCTCTGGGGTTGAACAGATAGCTGTTTGGGCTGCCACTTTTTAAAAATTCAGTGTATTTTTGTTTGTCAAGCAGATCACATATGGAACACTGGCAGAGAGTTAAGTGGGAAGAACTTTTCTTCTTCAGGGGAGAGATAGGGAGAGTTCTTTCTCTGCAAATCCCTTATCTGAGCAAACCTAGGTCCTGGGGATTAATGGACTTGGAGGAAGGCATTAGAGTGACAGGGAGGAAGAGGAAGAGGTGAAGCTACAGAGTGAAGCCCGCCTCCTACTTCCTTTTCCATCTTTCTTTGCTTTTTCTTTTTCTAAAATTTCTGTTCTCTGCAGAGACACAAGCATCCAGAATAGAAGCTCCCAATAGGTTTATCTACTCATTTATCCTTCTCTGGGAACATTTGCTTTGTTAGCATTGAAAAGATTTATTCACCCCACCTTTGTTTTCACCCTTGTGGGCTTTCTGCTTATTATTGGTTGTTTTTTTGTTTGTTTTCTTGCTTTTTCTTTTTGTACCAGTCCTGGACATTGTCCCTGAATTATTTTTTGCTCAAGCCTGTACTCTACCACTTGAGTCACATCTCCACATCTGGTGGTTTCTTTTGTTTAATTTTTTTTGGAGGGTCTGGTCGTGGGGCCTGAACTCTGGGCCTGGGTGATGTACCTCAGCTCAAAGCTAGCGCTCTACCACTTGAGCCACAGCCCCACTTTCTGGCTTTTTTCTTTTTGCTTATGTTGTGCTTAGGAATTGAACCCAAGGCCTCAGGCATTCAAGGCAAGCACTCTACCACTGAGCCACCTTCCCAGCCCTGGTGGATTCTTTTGGTAGTTAATTAAAAAGAAGGGTCTCATAGGCTGCCCTACCCAAACTGTTTTTGAACTGTGATCCTCAGATCTCAGCCTACTGAGTAATTAGAATGACAGAGGTGAGCCACAGGCACCTGGCTCTGCTGATTTTATGTTAAGCTTAAAATGGAAAAGCTTCTCTTTGAAATCTTTGCTTATGTATATCAAATGTCACTGGAGAGTTGGAACCAATTTACCAAGTGTTTATATCATTTCATTCATCCCCTAATGCATTCATTCTTTCATAATCCTGTAATATCATAAGCACAAGTCCAATGCTGGCCCTTCTTTCTTGCCATAGGGGGGATTTGGGTATGCCCTTTGAGGCCAGACTCCCAGGAGAGTCAAATGAAGAAATACCAAGGACTGAGGCAAGTACTGAGAAATATAGTCCCCAAATTCCTTCCATGGAATTTTGCTCCAGGATCCATGCTGCCTGAATCCTGGAATAGGTCACCTGCCTAATCTTGTTTCACAGACAAAGATGGCACAGGTCAGCTGATGCTTTCTGTTGATCTCTCCTCCACATCTTCAGGAAGGAGACCACATGATTACATGACCAGAAGATCATGTGATCATGTGACCACACGTCTCTTTCGCTGCTCCAAAGATGGAAGACACGTGGGATGGGGAACCACATTGGTTTCTGCATCAGGCTGACTTATTCCTTCTGTCTCGACTCCTGTTCTTCAGTTTTCTGGTCTACTTAAGGGGAACAAAGATAATGTTTAACTCACTTGGTGATTGCAAAGATATCTCATGGGAAGTCTCTCGTCTAGGCCCTGCCTCTAACAGTGCTCAATACAGTGTATTCATTTAACTACCTCAAAGTGTATTTTAGTCCCAAACAGTACTATTTTCATAAGCAGAGAAGCATGATCATATGCTTTTGCTGTTTAGAAAGAGGTCATCAGCAAAAGGTTGTTGCTCAGACTGGGTTTCTGTCCTGCCTGGGGGCTGAAGTTGTTTGGTCACCCCATGCCTGTCGCTCCCTCAACGTGTTAGAATTGAGCTGCATGTATCACTTTGAACTATGATTACTGCCAGTAAACACTGGGCAGAAGACTGCATTGGAAATGATTCTTGATGAGTTCAGCGGGACAGAAAATACACAAATGCAGAACATAGGCAACTAGAGTAGGAGCCTTGACCATTGCCAAATGTAGAGTAGAAGAGAGATCAAGGAGAAAATTCCATGATTATTTCATCCACAGAAATACCAACTGGTTGTGGAAGTTTGGGTACATGGGTATCTCTGCCGTTGCTTGTGTTTATGTGTGTGTGTGTGTGTGTGTGTGTGTGTGTGTGTGTGTGTGTGTGTGTGTGTGTGTGTGTGTTTAAAAGAGACAATATTATGATGAAATTATATTGTGCTATAGATCCCCCAGATTGTTACCCACCGATGGTTTTGCTTGACTCACAGAAGATTTTAGACTTTCAAATTAGTTTGTCAGGTCTAGTGCCTCTGGTTCACACATGTCATCCCAGCTACTCAAGAGGCTGAGATCTGAGGATCAAGGTTCAAAGCCAGCCTGAGCAGACCAATTGGAGAGGCTCTTATCTCCAATTTATCAGCAAAAATGCCAGAGGAAGAGGTGTGGCTCAAGTTGGTAGAGCACCAATCTTGATTTTTTAAGAAAAATCTAAAGCAGACCATGAAACCCTGAGTTCAAGTTTCAGTGCCCACTACCACACACAAATTAGTTGTCATCATGTAAAGAGTAGATGGTTTCATTCTGCATCTGGAGGAACAGATAGCTGGAGTTGAAAATTGCTACCATTAAAAAATGTCATTGTAGCCGGGGGCTTGTGGCTCACTCCGGTAATACTAGTTACTCAGGGGGCTGAGATATGAGGATCTCGGTTCAAAGAAAGCCCAGGCAGAAAAGTCTGTGAGACTCCTATCTCCAATAAACCACCAGAAATCCAGAAGTGGCGCTGTAGCTCAAGTGGTAGAGCGCTAGACTTGAGCTGAAGAGTTGAGGGACAGCGCCCAGGCCAGGAGTTCAAGTCCCATGACTGCCAGAAAAAGAAAAAAATTCCTTGTTATTATAAAGATGATGCACAGAGGGGTTACAGTTCCATAAATAAAGTCATGAGGACAGTTCTTGGCCAGTGGTCACCCCTTCCCATGGTCTTTTGCAGTGTTCCCTACCTTCCCATCTCCACCAGTAAGTTGGCTAGTTCATTTAAAAGTGTCCATTGAGTACTGTTACAGCATTGGTTCACCCTTTGTCCCTCCATTTCTATGCCTCCAACTTCGCAACATTTGAAAGGCCAAAAAGGTGATTTGGGGGGGGGAGGGGAAAGGGGGTGCTACATTTCCTGGAACTTCATCTCCACTCACCCAAATGGCTCAGTGGAGTTTGCTGCCTGCATCCCTGAAGAGATCATCTGCTTAGCATGATCCAGATTCTCCTGAGGGTTCTAACTACAGCAAGCCTTGCTCCATTCTTCCAGCCAAAAGGGGAAATAAAAGCAGATTGATATTTTCTTGTCTGTCTGACATTTCACCCCCTCTCCCAGAAAGAATGTGTATCATTTTAACTTTATTGATCATAACAGCCATTATTTAGTAGAATTTAGGATGATTTCAACAACTTCTCTCAATGGATTCTTTTGAGTTGTTGGCATTAACGTCTCCCACTTGGTAGAATAGGAAACAGAGGTTCAAAGAAGCTAAGGAATTTACCGGGCCAACCTCTGATGCAGATTGACTGACAAAACACAACCCCCTGTCCTGGAACCACTAGAATCATCCAACAGCAGAGATAGGGCCAACTGCTCATCCAATTAAATAACACCAATAAGGCGAGTTTTCCAAGCAGGAAGTTTCCATCTGGGATAGATTTCTCATTTCACATGTCATAGGAAGGAATCCTCAGACCTCTGAATATACCATCTTTGGGCTTGGGAGGAGAGAGTGTCCTCCAGAGAGGTCAAAGTTTGGCATTGTGATGAGATACTAGCTGTCAGGCTGAATGTAGCCAGGAAGTAAATCATTGCTTCCAAAGTCAGGGAGAGGTGAGAAAAGAGCTCAGCTCCATGACACTGGCAGAGACCTGAGGCTGGTGCTCTGGGCAACATTTCGCTCAGCAATCTCTGGTGAGATTAGACCAGCTGGACCTGTGCAAACATTGCACAGTTACAAAACTAGGAAATGTTATAAAGGTCATTTGGACCCATAGCTATAGGGAAGATTTTCTTATAAAAGTTCAGCAGTGGGCTGAGAAACTCAGCATAGCCTGGTGCTGGTGGCTCACACCTGTAATCCTGGCTAATCAGAAGACTGTGATCTGAGGATCGAAGTTCAAAGCCAACCTGCAAAAGAAGGTCCATGATATCGTTAACTTTAATTACCCCTGCAAAAACCTCCACCTGTAGCTGGGCACTGGTGGCTCACACCTGTCATCCTAGCATTTAAGAAATTGAGATCTGAGGATCATGGTTCGAAGCTAGCCTAGGAGGAAAGTCCATCATGAGATTTTTTTTGGGGGAGGGAGCGGTTGTGGGACCTGAACTCTGGGCCTGGGCGCTGTCAATCAGCTCTTCAGCTCAAGGCTAGCACTCTACCACTTGAGCCACAGTGCCAGTTCTGGCTCTTTTCTTTTAGCTTATGTGGTGCTGAGGCATTGAACCCAGGGCCTCAGGCATGCAAGACAAGCCCTCTACTACTGAGCCACCTCCCCAGGCCCATCATGAGATTTTTATCTCCAATTAATCTCCCCAGAAAGCTAGAAATGGAGCTGTAGCCCAAGTGGGAAAGTGGTAGCCCTGAGCAAAACAAAACAACAACAACAAAAAAAAGCAAAAAAGATTCAGGGACAACTCCCAGACCCTGAGTTGATGTCCCAGTGCCAGCCTCCAGAGAAGACAAAAACAAAATAAAGCAGTATGCTACAGCACACTCTTCTACAGATTTGGTAGAGATGTGCTTGACCTTCATTCAAATGACGAGAACTCTGCTTGATGCTGCTCAGTGGAGCAGAGGGGAACCTCTCCTTTCTCTGCGGGTGTCAACCATTCACGTTGTACGTTGAAGGTTCTATTCTATTCCGACTGGTTACCATTCCTCAGCCAAAGCTGTTCTATGTGATTGAGTTTTCAGCTCTCTCCAACTATTTTGAAGCTCTTCTGACCCATTTTCTCTCCTGTGAGATTGGTCCTTCTAGGACACTTCACCTGGATGAGTTTTGCTGGTTGGTCTCACATGGAAAGGGGCCAGTGAAATATCACACTTAGATGTTTTTTGATGGGCTGGGTCAGTGGGAGGCAGGAAGGAGGCCTAGGCCATTCTCTATTGCTTTCTTGATTCAGTGTGACATTGGTGATCATCATGGCTTCCATCTGTGTGGTCCCTGATGGGGTCCCTTGTGCACAAATCTCTGTGGACTCTGATAACACTTCTGAGCTTTCATCTCCTTTGGCCTTGGGGAATCCACAGCTCTCTTTTGCTGCCAATCTCCATGTGTTTATTCTTTAACCTCCTACCCATCACTTCTTTCTTCCAGTTGGAATTTGTGTGTGTGTGTGTGTGTGTGTGTGTGTGTGTGTGTGTGTGTGTGTGTGTGTGTGTGTGTGTGTGTGTGTGTGTATGCAAGTACTTAGATTTGGGTTTCTTTGCCTGTTTTGAGTCCACTCAATAATTGTGTTCTACCCCTTGAGCCACAGCTCTACTTCCTGCTTTTTGGTCAATTGGAGATCAGAGTCTCACAGACATTTCTGCCCAGGCTGGCTTCAAATCTTGATCTTCAAACCTCATCTGCCTGAATAGCTAGGATGACAGGCATGAGCTACTAATACTGGGCTTTCCATGGGGCATTTTGTTTCCTGCTGAGACATGAAGCAGATGCTCCTGGTGAATTCACTCCTATGTGTTCCAAGTTGTTTTTTGGTTATTTCACAACCAATTATGTCCAGCCCATCACCAAGATAATCACATTGGCTGCCTCCCCCTGGTACATATCGTTGCCCCTCCCTGAATTCTTGGTCAACTAGAAATGTGAGGTCATTATGATGAGGTCATTACTTTTGGAACATGATTTCAGAACTAGGTCACCCAGGTTACAGGCTTGCCACCATCTTAAGGACTATTTATGAGTGAGCTACTGTATTCCTTCATTCTCAACTTTCTGCTCTTAAATAAGAGTATCATGGCATTCCTTTCAAGCTAATTACTGCTAGGATGAAGTGAATTGACATACATGGCCAACTTTTCATACAGGACAGTGCTTAGTGCTTCATACGGGTGGCCTTCATTGTCAAGCTAACCATGCTTTACATACTAGAGCAAACAATTGATCAAAACACATCGCTTGTCTTTTATAGGATGCCGATTGTCTCATGGGCACTGCAAACAGTGATGCTGTGGTGCTTTCTGGAGCCAGGTATCTTGGGAAGGAAATGGTGAGCCATTGTGTGTGTGTGTGTGTGTGTCTGTGTGTGTGTGTGTGTGTGTGTGTGTGTACACGTGTGTGTGCACACACGGGTGCATGTTCTGGTCCTGAGGCTTGAACTCAGGACCTGGGCACTGTTTCTGAATTTTTCTACTCAAGCTAATATTCTACCACTTGTGCCACACTTCCACTTCTGGCTTTTTGGTGGTTAATTGGAGATAAAAGTCATAGGAACACTCCAGACTAGGCTGGCTTTGAACCATGATCCTCAATCTTAGTCTCCTGAGTAGCTAGGACTACTGTTGTGAGCCATCAGTGCCCGAATTGTAATTGTTTTTTTATTTATTCTTTTCCCCAGCCCTGTTTGAGTTTTCTCAGGTGCTCCCTAATGTGAAATGGAGTTGTATGTGAAAAGATGATTATAAGCAAAAAATATTGTGTGTTGGAAAATGTGTTTAATTCACCCTGGCTACTGGATATCTTTGGCTAGCAACAATGTGCTAGAGTGGTTAGTTATTAACTCTCAGAATTGCTGGGCTGATCTGAACTGTAGGTACCATCTCTGTTCAGCTTTGCAGGAGAAAATCCCATTCATCAGCCTGAGAAAAGATTCACATTGAAAATTCAAGATATGAGCCAAGTACTGGTGGCTCACGCCTGTCAACCTAGCTACTCAGGAGGTTGAGATATGAGGATTGTGGTTCAAAGCCAACCCAGGCAGGAAAGCCCATGAAACTTTTATCTCCAATGAACCACCAAAAAGCCAGAAGGGAAGCTATGACTCAAGTGGTAGAGTGTTATCCTTCATCAAGGTACAGTGCTTAGTCCTGAGTTCAAGCCCCAGGACTGGCAAACTTGTGCATGAACATACCCTCTAAACCCCTTACCCACAAATTCAAGATATGATTTCTACTAAATGGTTGTCATTTTATTCCATCTATTACAATAAAAAAGAATCCATAGTTGGGATAATATAGGCAGGGTAAGGTGATAGGGAAGCTAGAAAATAGATTCAAAAAATTAAGCTGGAAAAAGGAGTGAGGGTATAATCAGGCTAAAAAAAAATAAACAGTCTTTAATCCTAGCTACTGGCTCACGCCTGTCAACCTAGCTACTCAGGAGGCTTGAGATCTGAGGATCCTGGTTCAAAGCCAGCCTGGGCAGGAAAGTGCATGAGACTCTTATCTCAAATAAACCAAAACTGGAAGTGGCACAATGGCTCAACTGGTAGAGTGCTCGCCTTGAGCTGAAGAGCTGAGGGACAGCGCCCAGGACCAGAGTTCAAGCCCCACATCAACCACAACAACAAATAATAATAATTGGTGGAAAAATCATTATAACCACAAGAAGTTGAATCAAAAACTGTTTCAAGAACCCACAGACCTTTCTTTCTAACACTTTCGTTTTTTCTTTTTTCCACATGTAGAGTAAAGATTTCTGCTCCAGAGAAGTAAATAGGTGTGGGAATAAAAAGTGCCTTTTTTTGGTAAATCTATGACCAGAATGATTATCTTAAATACGATCATGAGGAGCAGACTTCCATGTCACAAAACCCATTTGCCAATCCAGATCCACTGTGCCAGTCTTGCATAATAGTAGCAAAATGAAGAAAAACAACCAAAGGATAATTGAGAAGTTGTTAGGTAACCCTTCATCCAGGTGACCGGTTTGTGAATAAGGGGCTCCAACCCACATAGAGGCATGAAGGTCACCTACGAAAGCCCTAATTCTCTGTTTGTAAGAAGCCGTCAAATTTTCCCACTCCTGGCAACTGGCAAGATACTGTCAGCTAACTTGTGTGAGGTTTTGTGGATGACTTAAAGCTTGTATTGTTAATCTGAGTTCCTCAGGGGTCACAGTGGGGCATGGAAAATCTGGTAGGGTTCTCTTTTCTTTCTTTTTCTTTCTTTTTATTTTTCAGTCATGGGACTTGAGCTCTGGGCCTGGGTACTGATCTTGAGCTCTTCAGTGCCCTACCACTTGAGTTACAACACACTTCTGGTTTTCTGGTGGTTAATTGGAGATGAGTCTTACAGATATTCCTGCATTGGCTGGGTTTGAACTGTGATCCTCAGATCTCAGCCTTCTGAGTAGCTAGGATTACAGGCATGAGCCACCAGTGAGCCACCAGTGTCCAGAGGGTTCTCTTCTGTATTTGGGAAATCTCTTTTCCACATACCTTCCCAAAGATACCTAAGAAACCAGAAACAGAACTTGATTATTTTGTGGCCCTTGGGATTGAATTTAGTCTCACATTTACCAGGCAAGTATTCTACTATGTTAGCTATACCCTCAGTCCTGTTTACTTTTAGGGTTTCTTTCTTTCTTTCTTTGTTTCCCTCAGATAGGGGTCTCATGTTTTTACTCCTACTGACCTTGGACCACAGTCATTCTACTTTTGCCTCCAGAGTAGCTGGGATTATAGTCATGCATTATCATGTCTTGATTTTTTTTAAGAATTTGTATTAAAGTTTGAATTCAGGGCTTTGAGGCTCAAGGCTGGCGTTCTACCCCTTGAGCCACACCTCTACTTCTTGCCTTTTGCTGGGCGGTTGGATATAAGACCCAGAGGATTTTCTGTTTGGGCTGGCTGGGAATTTGATCTTCATATCTCAGCCTCCTGAATAGCTAGGAGTGCAGATGTGAGCCACCAGTGTCTTTTCCTTCCTTCCTTCCTCCTCCTCCTCCTCCTCCTTCTCCTCCTCCTCCTCCTCCTCCTCCTCCTCCTTCTCCTCCTCCTCCTCCTCCTCCTCCTCCTCCTCCTCCTACTTCTCCTCCTCCTCCTCCTCCTCCTCCTCCTCCTTTTCCTCCTCCTCCTCCTTTTCTTCCTCTTCCACCTCTTCTCGTTCTCACTAATTTTTGTCTTGGCTAGCGTTCAACTATGGTTCTCCTATCTCTACCTCTAGAGAAGTGAGTCAGCATAGCTGGAAAGGAAATAGAATTTTTGCCTGACTCACTGGGGTGACAAGAGCAGCAGGAATTCATATCATCTCAACCGTCTCTCAACCTTTTCTAATTCATTTCTTCCTCCCTCTAAACTTTGTGTTTGTGTGTGTGTGTGTGTGTGTGTGTGTGTGTATGCGCGCGCGCGTGCGCACGCACGCACGCACGCACATTTATAATTGTGCTAGTACTAGGGCTTAGACTCAGGGCCTGGAGCTCTCATTTGGCTTTTATTGCTTAAGACTGTACTTTACCATATCGACCACAGCTCCATTTCCAACCCTTTTTTGCCACTCGTGGGGCTTGATCTCAGGGCCTGGGCACTGTTCCTAAGCTTCTTTTGCTCAAGGCTAGGGTTCTCCCACTTGAGCTACAGTGCTATTTCCGGTTTTTCTGTATATGTGGCACTGAGGAATTGAACCCAGGGCTTTAGCCATGCTAGGCAAACACTCTACCACTAAGCCACCTTCCCAGCCCCTGTTCCCAATTCTTTGCTGGTTGATTGGTGATCAGGCTCTCACAGACTTTCCTGCCTAGACTGGCTTCAAACCGAGGTACTTAGATCTCAGCCTTCTGAAGAGCTAGGATTATAGGCACGAGCCACCAGCATTCAGATTCATGCCATGTTTTTTTGTTTTGTTTTTGTTTTTGTTTTTGCTTCTGATTCAGATTGTAAGCATGTCTTGGATGGATTTATATCCTGCTTAGGTCCATAACCCACACAGTACAAAGTAGAGTTTACCTTCACATGAGGTGAATTCTCATGGGCATTTAGTGGTGAAGGTTACATAGTATGGGCTATTATAGGACCCAGGCAGTATGTGATAAAATGGAAAAGCACACAGCAGAGATCCTGGCATCTCTTTGATGGCCACAAAGGGGAAGTCTGGGTTTCCTCCTTCTTGACATAAGTTCCTTTTTGGATTCTCCACATGTGAAGTTGCTCTGAAGCGATCCTTCTTTGATCTCCAACAGAATGCGCTTTGTAGAGCATCTCCATCCCTGATCCCCTGTGCCTCTCCTTCCCACAATAGCCGGATATTCTTCAGAGATAATGCCATCTGCACAGTAGCTTTGTGTCTCCTTCATGTCCCTCAGAAGTAGGGGTGGGGAGGCTTCAAACTTAGAGACCTACAGCATCACTGAAAGGTCTTTGTTGCTTTTCCTTGAGATAAATGGGTGTCAGTGTCTCTGGGCAAAAGGAATAAAACTTTGCACAGCGATTCTCAGATCTCAGCCTCCTGAGGAGCTAGGATTACAAGGTGTGTATCACTGACACCTAGCTGGATTCTTTTTTTTTTTTTTTTTTTTTTTTGTCAGACCTGGGTGTTGAACTCAAGACCTGGGCAATGTCCCTGAGATCCTTTTGCTAAAGGCTAGCACTCTACCACTTGAGCCACAGCCCCATATCTAGCTTTTTCTGTGTATATGGTCCTGAGGAATCAAACTCAGGGCTTCATGAATGCTAGGCAAGCACTCTACCACTAAGCCCTGCATTTCAAGCCCTGCATTCATATTTGAGAATGGTTTTCTTTCTCTTGTCAGCCCTCTTTCCTTCTTGTAGTTTCATGAGAACCTCAATTCCTTTCTCCTGAACACCACCAGTTTCTCCTCCAAATGGAAAAGAGATGGAAAGGATTCAGAGTTTTGTAATGCTTTGTTTTGGCTTTATTTTTCTTCTATTGATTTCTTTGTAATTAAAAAGGTCATAGAAATGTGAGGGGCTGGGAAGGTGACTCAGTGGTAGAGTGCTTGCCTTGCATACCTGAGGCCCTGGGTTTGATTCCTCAGCACCACATAAGCCAAATGAAAAAGCCGGAAGTGGCGCTGTGGCTCAAGTGGTAGAGTGCTAGCCTTGAGCTGAAGAGCTGAGGGACAGCGACCAGGCCCAGAGTTCAGGCCCCACGACCGGGCCAAAAAAGAAAAAAAGAAATGTGAGAGAAATGGTAGAAAGATGGACGGGATCCTAATAGATGAGGTGGTTGGAATATGGTCAATAATGGTGAAAGCATCTGGTTGTAGAGAATGTGGACTGACAATCATTCCTTCATGCTGAGTTTTTGGGGTAGGGAAGCCAAAGGCCCAGGGAAGGGACTTGAGTGGCCTGTGGAAATTCTGTGGGCAGGGCTCTCAGCGAACAGCGCCCCTGGTGGCCAAATCCAGTGTAGCAGCGCATGTTAATTTGGGAAGCAAAGAACTGTCTGGCTCCCCACTCACCATGAAGAGACAGGAGAAATAAATACACCCGGGGACATTTTTTTAGATGCAGCCATAGAATGCATACATCTCTCTAGAGAATCAGCCTCTGTGGGCAGCTGGTGGTTTAGCTAAGAAGTGCAGGGTTGGAGAAGAAAGGAGGGAGAAAGAGCCAGGGATGTTGATTTCTTGTTTTTAGCTCTGTTAGCGTCTTCTGTCCCCTGTGCTAAGCAAGGTATTGTCAAGTGACTTTTTCAGAAGTGCAGTGTTGGATTGCTCTGCTGGTACTCAGAGACTCTAAGACAAGCATCTTTTTCAGTCCTCTATTCAATAGTTTTCCTGCTGACCCATAAACCACACATCATCTCTGGGCATGGTTCTGTTTCTCTCTCTCTCTTTTTTCTTCTTGGTGCTGGTTTTGGGGCTTGAACTCAGAGCCTGAGTGTTGTCTCAGAGTGCTGTCTATAACTTGAGCCACAGTTCTACCTCTGGTGTGTGTGTGTGTGTGTGTGTGTGTGTGTGTGTGTGTGTGTGTGTGTGTGTGTGTGTGTGTGTGTGTGTGTGTGTGAGTGTGTGTGAGTGTGTGTGTATGTGTTTGGTGCTTAAATGACAAAAAGAGTTTCATACATTTTCCTGCCCAGGCTGAGCTTGAATGATGAGATCTCAGATCTCAGATCTCTCCTCAGATCTCAGCCTCCCATGTAGCTAGGATTACAGACATGTGCCACTGGTACCAGACTATGGTTACCACTTCTTCCTTTTCTCCTGTTTCTGTGGTTCCTTTTGTTCATTCCTGGCCACCTCCATTTGGTGAAGAATGTTTTAGCCATCTTCTTCCCAATCCCTTACCCTTTCAAGAAGCCATGTGTGATATGATCACCAGATGCAATCTCTTTGATCATAAATAGGATCCCATTTTACTTCCTGAACTGCCTGTTACACAGTGGCCTCAACAAATGGCCTATCTCCTTCCTTTCTCACAACAAGCCTATGATCAAAGCAGTTGTCTTTTATAAAAATTGCCAAACTGTGGGCCAGTGGCTTATACTTACAATTCTAGCTGAGATCTGAGGATCATGGTTTGAAGCCAGCTTGGGCAGACAAATCTGAGAGCCTCTTATCTCCAATTAACCACCAAAAATAAAGAGCTTTATGTACAGCACCAACCTTGATCTGCAAGAAAACTCAGGAGCAGTGCCTAGGTCCAGAGTTCAAGCTGTAAGACTGTCAGATGCACACACACATACACACACATGCACTTACACACACACACACACATACACATACACACACTTGTCAATTTATTGTTAAGAAATGGAGACACAGATTAAGCAGCTTGTCCAAGATTAACTCACTGACAAACAGCAAAGCTAGGGAATAGACTCATGCCTCATGGGCTCCATCAGTCATACTTGTTCTTCCTGGACTGCCATATCAGCTGCAGAGCTCTGCCTGGTTGTTGGAAACATGAATTTTGGCATCTTGAGATGGGTGGCAAATCCCTGTGTATCTCTTGGCAGGGCTGAGCCTGGTGAAGCTATCTGGGTCGCCCAGGGGGACATTGTCTCAACAACAGTGATATATTCAGGTCCCATGAGAGAAAGAGACTCTAGGGCCTCTTCCTTCTTCTGCTTTGGTGCAGGAGGAGCTACAGCTTCAAGGAGAGTGAGAATTTGGCTCTGGTCCCTGGGCTATTGCCAAACCAGCCTTGTAGAGGCTGCTTCTGCTTAGGGATTATCACAAATTCCTGGGCCCTGCACCTGACAGCCAGCCAGCTGCACGATGTGTTCAGAAAGACAATAGAAGCCACCACTGCAGAAGCCTTCTGTTTATGTTCCGACCCTCCTCATCCATCATGCCAGATAATGGAGTCAGTGCAACAGTCACCTTCGTCCCAGATGAGGATTCAGGGGTGAGGTGTCACTTCTCTGGGGGACAGAGGGCCTTAGCTCCCTCGGGGAAGGGCGGTCACCTCCTTCTGGCACGTTTGGCAGGCATTTCCTCATTCAACTCCCATTTGTTAATGCATGTATTGAGCAAGTTGCTGATGCCTAGCTACTGGTAGCAGCCAATAGTCCTTGACCTCTTCTAAAAGATGAGAAGAAACAAGTGCTACCATTCCTCCAGGGTAGTCAGCAAGAGTCTGAAAGTTTAGTTTCGAGATTGCTGCTAACCATGTGTGTGTGTGTGTCTGTGTGTCTGTGTGTCTGTGTGTCTGTGTGTGTGTGCGCATGCATGCGCACGTGCGCGCCCGCACGCACTCGCATGCCAGTACTGAAACTTGAACTTAGAACCTTCTGCTTGCTCTTGTTCAACTTTGTTGCTCCAGGCTGGTGTTCTACCACTTTATCCATACCTGTACTTTCTTGTGCTGCTTAATTGGAAATAACAGCCTCCCAGATTTGTGTGCCCAGGATTCTCAGATCTCAGCCTCCTGAGTAGCTAGAATTATAGGCATGACTTGGCACACAGCTTCTTGCTAATTTTTGAATAAAAGTTCAGAAAGCCATTTTCATCCTTGGAGCCAGAACTAATCCATTGCTTTTCATGCATGATCTCTCTCTTTACAATTGGTGATTTAAAAATAAATAAATGAGGGCTGGGAAGTTGGCTCAGTGGTAGAACGCTTGCCTTGCATGCCTGAAGCCCTGGGTTCTATTCCTCAGCACCACATAAGCAAAAAGAAAAAAGTCGGAAGTGGCGCTATGGCTCAAGTGGTAGAGTGCTAGCCTTGAGCTGAAGAGCTGAGGGACAGCGCCCAGGCCCCAGAGTTCAGGCCCCATGACCGGACCCCACCCCCCAAAAAATAAAAAAATAAAGAAATGATCCTTAGTTATGGTGGGCCACTAAACCTTTCAAAAGGCTTAGAAGGGGACTGGGAATGTGGCTCAGTGGTAGCGCGCTTGGCTTGCATGCATGAGGCCCTGGGTTTGATTCCTCAGCACCACATAAGCAAAAAGAAAAAAGCCGGAAGTGGTGCTGTGGCTCAAGTGGTAGAGTGCTAGCCTTGAGCTGAAGAGCTGAGGGACAGCGCCCAGGCCCCTGAGTTCAGGCTCCAGACCGGACCCCCCCCCCCCCGCAAAAAAAATACATTTCAAAAGGCTTAGAAACCAAGCAAAGGCTGGAAGTATAGCTTTATGGTAAAGCATTTGTCTAATATATATGAGGCCCGGAGTTCATCCAACAGCACAAAACCAAATAGCAGCCAACCAAAGTTCTTCCTCCTGAGCTCTAGCCTCTCTCCAAAGTGACAGCTTTTCCTTTCTGGAAAGCAGTTTGGGGACACGTAAAAAAATATGAGGGTGTTCTTTGTAGAAACTTGATTTTCTTAGCTAAACCATTTATCTTAGAAGCCTTTCTGTGCCAGTGCGATATGTTGAATTTATTCTTTTTAAAGATTGTTCAGGATAATATTGTAGGGATGTGCAATACTTAATGATGCAACCCAATGGCTCTGTGTGTGTGTGTCAGTACTGGGGTCTAGCACTACCACTTGAGCCATAGCTCCACTTCTACTTTTTGTTGGTTAATTGGAGATAAGATCTCACAGACATTCCTGACTGGGTTGGCTTCAAATTTTGATCTGATCTCAGCTTCCAGAGTAGCTGGAATTACAGGTGTGAGCCACAGGTGTCTAGCCCCGTTTGATATTGACAGATGCTTGTGGGTTGTTTTTTCTTTTCTGGTTGCTTTATATTCAGCTCTACAATTTTCTTGGCATACTTTAGGCTAAATGCTTAGTGAAGAAACTGCTGATTCAGAAATGTGATTTAATTTGTTAGCTGTTTCCATATTGTCTTCTGAAGCATCCTACTGTATGAGACTATTTTTTCCTTACAATTTTCCTTCTTTTGGCCAATCTTGCAAAACCCATTTTCTAGTATGTGGAAGGAATATCCTGTTATCTCTAAAAATGACTTACAACTTCATTTAAAAAATTCTTTTGTGCTACTATATATGTTTGTATTCTGTCCTTTTTTTGAAGGGAGCTTAGTGAAAGTGTTATTGTTCATCTGTGTACTCATAAAGGTATTTTTGCTTTTTGTTTTTTTTGTGAGTCGTGGGGCTTGAACTCAGAGCCTGGGCACTGTCCCTGAGCTATTCAGCTCAAGGTTAGCTATCACTTTGAGCCACAATACCACTTCCAGTTTTCTGATGGTTTATTGGAGATAAGAGTCTCGGAAACATTCCTTCGTGGGCTGGCTTTGGACCTCAATCCTCATATCTCAGCCTCCTGAATAGCTAGGATTACAGGTGTGAGCTACCAGCAGCTGAATTATTTTTATTTTTTAAGTTGTCTAATAAGAAAAAGGTTTTAGAGAAGAAAGTCCACCTATATGAATGTAACCAAAAGCTGCTTGGCTCTAATTGAGGAGGCCAGAAGGAAAGGTAAGAGTGTGAGGGTCATTTGCTTGTAAAAACAATCCCATCTCATTATTCTATAGGGACTTGGCCTGTGATGGCCTTGATCCTTTGTGAGTTCCTGTAAGTAATGTGCTAATCTGCTTTTCCCAGTACTTGTCCCTAATTTGCAATTGTCATAGAGCAATGGTGTTTGGGGTTGGAGGCATGGCTCAGGTGATAGAGCACCAGCCAATGAGCAAAAACATCAGATACCAAATTTGAGTCCTAGTCTCAAAAGAAAATGTGTGAGGAAAATAAAGTATTACCTGATTGAAATACATATAAACATCATAATCACACAGTTTCAAATCTTTATTTAAATCATGGATCCATTTGAGTTGATTTCTTCTTTTAAAACTGCTAGAGGTAGGGATCTGATTTTATTCATCTGCACGCAAGATATCTAATTTCTCCAGTCTCATGTATTGAAAAGATTGTAACTTTTCCAGTCCCTGCCTGTCTTTTCTGGGCATGGCCAAAAATCACTTGGCTCTAGATGGTGGGGTTTATATATAAGCTCCATATTCAGTTCCATGCATCTAAATGTATTTTTAAATATATTTTGTGCCTTTCCTTGGGCTTAAATTTAGGGCATTCAGTTCCATGCATCTAAATATGGTTTTAAATATTTTTGTGCCTTTCCTGGATGTTGAATTTAGGGCCTGGGTGCTGTCCCTGAGCTTCTTTTGCTCAAGGCTAGTTTGACCACTTGAGACGCAGCTCCGCTTCCAGCTTCTTCTTGCTTCAGATTAAGATCCTCAGATCTCAGCCTTCTGAGTCTCTAGGATTAAATATATGAGCCACCGGTGCCTGGATAGTTTTTCATTTTGAATAAAAGTTTACAGAATCAAATACTTCTTTCAAGGATAATTGAGTATATATAGTAATCAATAATTTCAATTTTGTACCTTTAAAAGGGTGTGTCAGCTGGGCACTGGTGACTCACACCTGTAAGTCCTTGATACGCAGGAGGCTGGAGATCTGAGGATCATGGTTCAATGCCAACTCAGGCAGAAAAGAAGTCCGTGAAACTCTTATCTCCTGTTAAACACCAAAAAGCTAGAAGTGGAGCTGTGGCTCACATCGTAGAGTGCTAGCCTTGAGCACAAAAGCTCAGGGTCAGGGTCCAGGCCCCGAGTTCAAGTCCCAGTTCTGGCACACATGCTCCACTAAAGAGAAATAGTGGTTATTGATCATCCCCAATTCCCCTTTAATGCACAAATCCCATCTTCATCATTTGAATCCTTCCTGTGAGTATTACATAGGTGATTGCATGAATATTGGAAGCTTACTTTAGGTGAATGTCATTCTTTGCTAAGCCACAAAGACATGATTCTAACTTGATTTTCTGTGGACTTGCCTCTACATATATGTATATAATTTGTGTATAAATACATATATATTTATATAATTTAATGTAATTATAATGCAATATATGTATAATATAATGTATGATATAATATATGCTCATGTATATGCATACATAAATTATATACAATTATATAAATATATAAGTAAATGTATACATAAAATTTATGTATAAATTATATACATATGTAATTTAAAATTAAATATAATTAAGAAATTTAAATTAAATATGAAAATATGCCTCCATCAGCCATACTGTCCTTATGTGTTCTAATTTCTCTTCACTATTTTCAGACATATTGAGTGTACAACTGATTGTAGAAAACATTGTACAATAGATTCTAGAATATGTTCAAGACCCAATCCTGGAGACTATTCCAGTGCCTATTCTTGAACCCATTCAAGAGCATACTTTCTGGAAATGTTCTAGAACATTTTTTTGGAGCTATGACCTGCTGAGTTTCTGACTTGTTTGAACCTGTATATGTCCCTGTTTCTCTCTGTGTTTTCTGTCTGCTCTCCTATTGGGGTCTCTCCTGTTGTCATCTTTGTGAATTCCTTCTCTTCTTTTCCCCAACTAAACCTCATGTCCATCAACTTGCTTTTTTGCTCTTTTCATCTTGGTGAAGAGCTTGTTTTTTTAAAATATATATTTTTATTGTAAAGATACTGTACAGAGGGGTTATTGTACAGAGGTTACAGTTGCTTGAGTAAGGTAATGAGTACATTTCTTATCGAGCGTTGTTATCCCCCCTTTGTTTTTCCCCTATGGTTTTTTTGTTCCCCACCTCCCCAACTCCTCTCCCCACTCCCCTCCTCCGTGCCTGAAGTTGTAAAGTTTGTTTTCAACATAGTGTCTTGTACATGTCATTGTTACAATGAGCCAAACTCTATCCCTATTTAAGCATCTTGTTTTTTCCCTTCCCCTCCCCAAATTAGAAAAATGTATATACAAGAATCAGGACACTAGAATCAAATACAGTGAAAACAGGGGTTATACCATGGGAAAGGAACATACCAAAGAATCAAAAATACCCACATACTACATTATAAATATGTTAAAAACAATTGCTAGAAAGAAAAAACACACTGTCTATCTTGGTGTTCATTTTGCTTAACATCATCTTATGGTCATATGTACAGAGCTTTTAACCTTTGCTGCGTGTCCTAGACACATACCAGTTATTGCAAATAAGAGAAAGCATGGGACCGACCTATGTTTCTTTAGGCCTGGCTTACTTCACTTAATAATTTTTTACAAGTCTTTCCATTTCCTAACAAATGGGGCAAAATCATTCTTTCTGATGGAGGCATAGAATTTCATTTTATATATATATACCACGTTTTCTTGATCCATCCATCTACCGAGGGCATCTGAGTTGGTTCCATACCTTAGCTGAGATAAACATAATTGTGCTGGTAGCTTTAGTGTAGTCTTGTTTGTGATCATTTGGGCCCCAAAAGTGGGATTAATGGGTCATAGGGGAGCTCTATGTGGAGTCTTTTGAGGAACCTCAATACTACTTTCCAAAAGTCGTTGAACAAGTTTCCACTCTCACCAATAATGCAGTAGGCTTTCCTTCTGTCCACATCCCCTCCAGCATCTGTTGTTATTAGCTTTCTTGATTCTAGCCATTCTAAGTGGGGTGAGGTGGAATCTCAATGTTGTTTTTATTAGCTCTTCTTTGAATGCTAGAGAAATTGAGCATTTCTTCATGTGTCTATTGACCATAGTGAAGAGCTTCTTTGGGGAGTTTTCTCAGAATAGACACACAGGAACAAACATTGAAAGGAAAACTGTTTTCTGAAATATTACTGGTTTAATCTCTGCACTTCATTGACCTTTGACTTGGGAAGAGGACTCTGGGTTAGAAATTATTTTCTCTTCTCATTTAAAAGGCCTGGTTTAATTTTCTTCAAAGTTTCATGAAGTTCTATTGAGTGAGCATTGGTATGTATTCACGTGGTTTTTTTTTCTATAGGGGAATTTTTAGCTTTTTAAATATTATTTTAATTTTAATATAATTTAAATTTTAATACAAAAATTTAAATATAATTTTAATGTAATTTATTGTTGATATATTTTAATATAATTTTAATGTGTTGTACAGAGGGCCTACCATTTCATAAGTCAAGTAATGAGTACATTTCTTCTTTTGGAAACTGTCACCCCTTCCTTTACTTTCTCTGTTTTCCCCTGCCTTCCCTGCCCACAAGTTATATAAGTCATTTTCCACATAGTTTCTACTGAATAACATGAGTTCATTTGTTTATTCTCCCTTCCTCCCTTTTTGGGCCCTTTCTTTACTCACCTCACAGAAGAAGAAAAAATCAAAAATACCATCACCACCAAAAACAACATTTGTATATTTTGCTCTTCATCTGGAGAAATCGGAAATTTCTTTGATCATTCATTGTTGAGCACTAGTCTTGACTTAAGTCTGTTTTATCCTGTACTGATCTTTTTGTTGTTGTTGTCTGTTGTGGGGCTTGAGCTCAGGGCCTGGACACTGTCCCAGAACGTTTTTGTGCTCACAGCTACTGCTCTACCACTTGGGCCACAGCACCACTTCTGAGTTTTTGAGTTTTAGAGATAAAAGGCTCACAGGGACTTTGCTGACCAGGTTGGCTTTGAACAATGATCCTCACACCTCAGTCTCCTGGGTACTTAGTATTACAGGCGTGAGCTTGTAATTACAACTTAGCTTGGGCTGAGCCTCTCACTATGGAAACTCAGGTTATTTCCTTATAGGAAAGATTAGAAAGTATTCTGTGATTACTGCCTTTCTATTCTTCCCCCATTTCTTTATTAGACTTCCTATTACACAGGTGCTGGAATTTATGGATGAATTATCTGTCTTTCTAGTATTTTCTTCCTTGTTATCCATTGTTTAGTCTTTTATGTATTTATATTTGCTAGATTATCTTCTACTCTGTCTTATGATCCTTAGGTTTTTATTTCTCCAATCACATCCTTATTTTCCAAGAGTTCTTTCAGCTTTGTTATGACTCCTTTAATAGAATCATATTTAAATTTTATGGATTCAGGGTCTCTGGCTGCTCTCTCTCACAGGCTAGTAAGGACAAATTTTGTTTTTCTCTTTCAGTTTTTCATCTTCCTGAATAGTGTATGTTCCTCTCTCCTCTCACCTCTGTCCCCTCCAAAGTATATTTTTCCTGTCTTGTCTTTTTCTGTTGTTGTGCAAGTCTTTTCTCTTACATCAATCTTCTTTGGTTATCTGCTTATATTTAAGCATGGATACCACTGAGAGGGTTCATCCAGAGCTTTTTGTGTGCATGTATGTTTGCATTTTAAGAAGATTGGTTGTGCTGACTTAGGAGAAATGTGAGGGGTATTTACTTCTTGAGGTCTTTTCTCCGTGAGATGTTCTGCAGAAAACAATTTCTCATATCTTGCTGAGAAAATGTGGCTATCTCTGACAAAACTAATGAGTTTTGGGAGGAAAATAGGAGGCTCCAACTGACCACTCCTCCAAGAGATTTCTATTTGCCTGAGGCACTGGATATTATATTTGCAGTCCAATGATAATAGGGTTAACACAGATGATATTCATAATGGCGGGCATTCATCTGTTTTCTGACCTCTGGACACCATCAGAATCAGAACAGGTTTGCTCAAATGAGTTCTAGATTTAGTCCTCAACCAGATGTCATACAGAGTCCCTCAGAGTGCCCGATATTTAGTAGGGTCTTCAGTTATTTGTTGAAGGATTGCCATAAATCACTCAAGTCCTATTAATCAAATGGTCAATCTTTTAATGATTAAGTTGCCAAGTTGAAAGGGCCTTTTAGTCTGTGTCATACCTGAGGTCTAAACATTTTTAAAAATGAAGTCAGGCATTGACTCTACCCTCTTGTACTCTGTTATTATCAATTATCAATCTTCTTTATCCTCGCATTCATCTCAAATGTCTGGCTCCAAATTCTATTTGTGTGACTGCCCTTTCCCCAAGAAATCACGGCTGCAATAGCTCTTGTTTTATTCTATTTTTTCTTTCCTTTGGGTTCTTGAGCATAAGGTCTCCCTGTATAAGCCAAGGTTGACTTCTAAGCAGTCCAGAGTGGCCTTGAACTCATGACTTTCTGCTGATTGGGATTATAGACATTTACTATTTCATACCCTCCCTGCAACAAGTTTTTCCTGCATATCAATTAACTAATGTTTATATCATCAAACATACCTGCAGAATGGCTTTTGATGATAATAGGAGTTTCAGGACCAAACAAGTAGCCATGAGCCTTAGAGATTTTGTGCTTTCTCCTGTGGTTATATAGCCTGATAAGCATTGTAGAAAGCTTAGCAATATTTCTGCCCTCTAGAAACTCATAGTCTGGATGGAAACAGTAAATCCAGACCAATTAGGGGAGCTTTTGTTGTGGTTTCTCTGAAAAGGGACCTAGTAGCGTGGGCTCAGATTGAGTGCACATGACAGGAACTGTACACCCCAAACAGCAAATTTCTTCTTTATATTTGCCTAACTTTCCATCAAAATGTCAAGACTTTGCCTACTTTCATCACTTGTATGGCCAGTATCTAGAACAGTACTCAGATATTTCAGGGAGGAGGAGGAAGAGGTGAAGGTAGATGCATGGGGTAGATTCAGAGACTAACAGCTATAACTTTTCTTCTGAGGTTATGTGTTTATTGTTGCCCCTAGTAAGTTATCTCATGAACACATATCCAAAACAAAATCAAACAAAAAATCCCTTCCATCTCTGAAAGCATCTCATTCTATGACTTTATAAACTGTACAAGTGCTATTGGTTAGTAATAGCAGAAGTTTGGTTATTTCAATAGCTGATGGAGGACAACATAGTATGTATTTTTGAACTAGATATTGAGCTATTTTATTCCCTGATGTTATACTTCTGTTAGTTTTTTTTTTAATGTAGCCAAAGGTAGGGAGCGTCTCCTAGTCTATCGCCAGGTTCTGTTGGCGGGTCTCAAGGCAGCTGCACACCGACCTACTAATATGGCTAAAGTCTATGATGTTAAGACAAGGACTAGAAGAAAGTCCGGCGGCATACCCAGAGAGATTACAGGGAGCTTTTTCACAATATAACCTTTATGATTTGAACACTCCCGATTCTGCTCAAATGCTTATGTTTTCATACATAAATCAGGCTGCCCTGGACATAAAGAGAAAATTACAGTCATTACAGAGATTAGGAGAAAGAAATGTGAGGGAATTAGTTGCCATGGCAGATAAGGTGTACAATAAGAGAGAAACTCCAGAGCAGAAAGAGGAAAGGAAGGAAAGGGAAAGAGAAGTGGAAAGAAAAGAGAGAGAAAAAGAACAAGAAAAGAATCTCACCTGGGTCCTGCAACAACAACAGGCAGTACATAGGAAGGAATTGAAGGAGATTCTGGCTGTGACTCATGTCGTGGCAAGGGGATCCTGGAGACCCAGAAGGAATGGAAATGATTTCCAAAACCCAGGCTGAGACTGGGGCAAAACCAGTGTGCATATTGTAAAGAATACGGGCATTGGGCCCATGAGTGCCCTTTAAGAAACAGGAAGACAAGAAAACCAGGAACGGAAAGTACTTTCCACCCAAAAGTCCCCAAGTCCTAGCAGCCAGAGAATTAGACGAAGACAGCGACTGAGGGGGACGGGGCTTGGAACCCTTGCCTGAGCCTAGGATAACCTTAAGAGTGGAAGGGAAACTTGTGACGTTCCTGGTTGATACAGGGGCTTAAAACTCAGTATTATGGGCTGACAAGGGAAAAATAAAAAATAAGAAAGCTATAATATAAGGTGCCACTGGTATCAAAACTTATGATTGGACTACAAACAGGACAGTGGACTTAGGAAATGGCAGAGTGACACATTCCTTCCTAGTTATTCCAGACTGCCCATATCCTCTTCTAGGTAAAGACCTCTTGTCAAAAGTGACAGCCCAAATCCAATTTACTCGAGGAGGAATGAAGGTTCTAAATGAAGCAGGAGAACCAATGAAAGTGTTAGTGATGTGCCCAAACAGAGGAATATAGAATTCATCAGACTGAATCCCCCAAGAAAATTGAGTCTGAGGTTGAATTATGGTTGAGAGAATACCTGAAAGCCAGGACAGAAACAGGAGGAATGGGGTGGGCACAGCATATGCCTCCTATTTTTGTGGAGCTGAAATCAGTAGCAGACGCAGTTTAAATAAAGCAATATCCTATGTCCATTGATGCCTGAATAGGCATAATTCCACATATACGGAGGTTGATAAAAGGACTCCTCATACAGACTCAATCAGCCTGGAACACACCTTTACTGCGCATTCGGAAGCCCAACAGCTTCGATTATAGGCCAGTTCAGGATCTGAGAGAAGTAAATAAAAGAGTAATGGACATTCATTTAACCATGACAAACCCTTATGCTTTGCTGAGTTCCTTACCTCTGGACAGGAAATGGTATTCAGTCTTGGACTTAAAAGAAGCTTTTTTCAGCCTTCCCCTGGCCCTTAAAAGTCAGGTATTTTTTGCATTTGAGTGGTATGATCCTGAGGGAGGCGTCAGCGGACAGCTAACGTAGACTAGACTTCTCCAGAGATTCAAAACTTTCCCTACTCTGTTTTATGAAGCACTTCACGAAGACCTTCGTGAATATCAGGAAAGGAACCCAGGGGTGAGTCTGTTGCAGTATGTTGATGATCTACTGATAGCCACTAAGACTGAATTAGAATGCAGAGAATGAACTGCCAATCTGTTACAAACTCTGGGAGAGCTTGGGTATCGGGCATCGGCCAAAAAAGCCCAGCTTTGTAAACCAGAAGTACAGTATTTGGGATATATCCTCAGACATGGGCAGAGGTGGCTGACTGAGGCAAGAAAAGAGACTGTGTTAAAGATACCAACTACAAAAACTCCAAAGCAAGTGAAGTTGTTTATGGCGACTGCAGGATTCTGCAGAGTGTGGATACCAGGCTTTGCAGAAATAGCCCTCCCCTGTATGAGGCCACAAAACTAACACAATAGCAGGCCTTTGAACTTCTGTAGTGACTCCTCTTGCAGGCTCCAGCATTGGCCTTGCCAGATGTATCTAAACCTTTTACCCTTTTTTGTGGATGACAAGGAGGGAGTGGCTAAGGCGGTGCTAACCCAGAAGCTAGGACCATGGAAAAGGCCTGTAGCCTATTTATCAAAAAGGCTGGACTCTGTGGCAACCGGATGGCCACTGTGCTTATGAATAATAACAGCAGTGGCTCTCCTGGTTAAAGATGCCACTAAGATAATGCTGAGATAGCCCCTGACTGTGGCCACTCCCCATGCTCTGGAAGGAGTTCTTAAGCAACCACCTGATAGTTGGATGAGCAATGCCAGGATGACCCATTATCAGGCTCTCCAGCTCAACCCAGGACATGTAACCTTTTGCATGCCAACTTTCCTCAACCCAGCTACTCTACTGCCAGATCCTGACTATGAGAAGCTGCTACATCAGTGTGAGGAAATACTAGCTCATGTCCTTGAGACCAGAGCTGACCTGCAAGACCAACCACTGCAGAATCCTGACCTGACACTGTACACCGATGGAAGCAGTTTCATCAGGGATAGACACAAGTGTGTGGGAGCTGCAGTGACCAGGAAGATCAGGCAGTTTGGGAAGAAGCATTGCCCAGAGGGACCTCAGCCCAGCGAGCAGAGCTAGTGGCATTAACAAAAGCCTTAAACATGGCTGGAGGGAAAAGACTGAATGTCTATACAGACAGTAGTTACGCTTTTGCAACAGCCCATATACATGAAGCTATATATGAAGAAAGAGTCCTGCTAACAGCAGAGGGAAAACCTATTAAAAATAAGGAACAGATTTTTGGGACTGCTTAGAGTTGTGTGGGACCCGGCACGATTGGCCATCATGCACTGTCCAGGACATCAAAAAGGGGACACCAAGACAGTGAAAGGCAACAGACTGGCCGATCAGACTTCTAGACAAGCAGCAGCTGGAAAATTAATCACCTTGGCGGACAGACACATACATCCTGGACCTAGAATGCTACCAGTACAAGCAGACTACACTAAAGAAGAAGAGGAATGGGCATCAAAACTTCCTATGGCCCAAAACCTAGATGGATGGTGGTGCATAGCTAACTAAAAAATGTTAATTCCTCAAGTTCTAGGACTACAGATGTTAAAAAGAATTCACCGTGCCTCACACATGGGAACCAGGAGGATGCAGGACTTGCTAAGAGGCTGGAAGATCAAGATAAGAGAAGGAAATGGACTAATAGAAGACATTGTTAAAAAATGTAGAGCATGTCAGCTTACTAATGCCAGAAGGGGAAAAAAAGTTAATGGAAGTCGAATAAGGATGACTAGGCCGGGAACGTACTGGGAGGTGGCTTTCACTGAACTTAAGAAAGGAAAGTTTGGTTACAAGTATTTACTAGTGTTTGTAGACATCTTTTCAGGATGGACTGAGGCTTTCTCAACCAAGCAAGAGACTGCAGGAATAGTGGCCAAGAAGATTGTACAGGAAATTCTCCCAAGGTATGGGTTTCCAGCAGTAATAGGGTTGGACAATGGACCAGCCTTTGTATCCAAGGTAAGTCAGGGAATAGCCACTGCACTGGGGACAGATTGGAATTGCACTGTGCTTATAGACCCCAGAGTTCAGGACAGGTTGAAAGAATGAATCGGACACTAAAAGACACCTTGACTAAATTAGCCTTGGAGACTGGCGCAGATTGGGTGACCCTTCTTCCCTTGGCCCTGTTCAGAGTTAGGAACTCTCCTTACCAGTTAGGATTGACTCCCTTTGAGATCATGTATGGCAATGCACCCCCAATGATCCTTAGCCTCCAATCGGAATTATTGTAGGAGCTGGGTGATGGAGACTTAACAACTGTTCCATTCTTGCAGAAGGTGCATGGAGAAATCTGGCCTAAGATAAAAGCCATTTACGAATCTGCTTCTATACCCAATCCTCACTCTTTCAGGCCTGGGGATTGGGTCCTGGTCAGGAGGCATCACCCAAGGCACTGGAGCCTAGTTGGAAAGGGCCATATATGGTGATTCTGACCACTCCCACAGCTTTAAAGGTACACGGAGTAACTGCGTGGATCCACCACACCCATGCCAATCTAGCTGATCTCTTCAATCCTGAGGAGGAGGAGCCAGCAGCATCTTCAGTGTCAGCATGGGAAGGTGTGCCTCACCCAAACAACCAACAACAACAAGATCAGATCACCCAACAACAAGATCAGAAGATTGTCCAAGGACTGTTTCTACTATTGATAAGTACTGTGGTAAAGGGAATTAACCCTCATGCCCCTTACCAACTAACTTGGCTGGTGAATCCTAAACGGGGCAAACCTATCCCTGTGGCAACAACAGAAGCCCCACTTAATACCTGGTGGCCAGACTTAACAACAGACTTATGTGATTTAGCAATTGGGAGTTGGGATATTCCCACCATTATGACCCTAGCATACTGCCTGAATACAATGGCCAAACAACTTTTACAGCAACAAAAAGACATTGTAACTCACATGGGCTAGACAATAGGCCAGAAGGATGTGCCACCTCAGCGAGAAGATATTACTTAGGGAGATGGTCTATCTATGTGTGTCATAGGTATGGGAGGAGCCCAGATCTTGCAAAAGGTGCGGTTATGAACAAGACTATTTTTGCAAAGAATGGGGTTGTGAAGCCCCAGGAGATGGATATTGGAAGCCATCCTCTAACTGAGACCTTATTACTATGGCTAGAAAAGGGACTTATCAGGGTGAAAAAATTTGTGGAGCAATTCTAGATGGACCGTGCAAACAATTCTGGTGTAATCCTCTAACTATTATGTTTACTGAGAAAGGGAAACAATTTTCTGTTTGGGCCCAAGGGAGGACATGGAGACTGAGGCTACAAAAGGATGATTATGACCATGGATTAATTTTTAGAATAAACCTTAGACAAGAAGTCATTAGAATAGCCCCGGTGGGCCCTAACCAGGTTATTCAGCTTATTTGGCCCAAGAAAGCCCCACGTGTACCACCCCAACCTGAAAACTAACTAGCCCTATAGTTACAGAGTAACACCCTACATTAGTAGGGCAGCAACCCCCAGAAAAGTAGAACCAGTGAACATAGTACTAGCATTGAGTAAAAATCCACTAATAGAATTGGTTATAGGTTCCTTTGCATTATTAAATGCCTCTAACTCAGAATTAACTATCTCTTGTTGGCTATGCTATGACACTGTACCATCTTATTATGAGGGGATAGCAGTGGTAGGTAATGTAACCTGGACTGTGAACCAAAAGGAGTGCAGATGGACTAGTCAAGTTGGATTAACAATGGGCCGAGTTACAGGTCAAGGGATCTGCATAGGTGAAGTACCTCAGGATATGAATTGGATTTGCAACAAAACCATAAAACTGCCTGAGAAGGGGAACGAACAGATGAAATATTTGATCCCTCCTAGCAACACATGGTGGGTGTGTAATCAATCTGGACTAACTAGTTGTGTGCATATAAATATTATAATGTAATGAGGAATTTTAAGATTTATATGAAGCTCCAAATTTAAGGCAGATAGATATAAAAAAGAGCCTTTCACAGCTATTACAATTAGACTGCTGTTAGATGCAAGCATTGGAAGGTTAGGAACAGGAATAGCGGCTTTAACAAGACAGGAACAGCATTATTTAGCCTTGAGGGAATCAATAGATGAAGATATTAAAAGAATAGAAAGCTCGATTTCCCGCTTGCAAGATTCCTTAACTTCTTTAACAGAGGTGGCCTTACAGAATAGAAGAGGACTAGACTTACTAGTTTTACAACAAGGTGGACTATGAGCTGCATTAGGAGAAGAATGCTGTTTTATGTAAATCAGTCAGGGGTAGTGTAAAATAACATAACAAAAGTTAAGGAAGGATTAGAAGAAGGAAAGAAAAAATGAGAGTCTGGACAGAGATAGTTTGAATCATGGTTTAATTTTTCTCCTTGGGTAACTACCTTAATTTCTACGTTAATTGGACCCTTGCTTATATTACTGCTATTGCATACTGTTGGGCCTTGCTTGCTAAATAGATTGTTACAATATATAAGGGAAAGGTTGGAGACTATTGTATTAATGGTACAACACACCTATACTCCTGTAAACACATCTGATGTTGAAACTGAGATGTAATGTCATCAAGATTGATAACTGTGCCAAAACTCAAGGGGGGAATGTCAGAACCAAACTAAGGCCATATTGTGATAGCTTCAAAAGTTGACTAGTTTCAGTCTTTAATTCCTGTTCCAAGTTAATGTTGCAAAGGTTGCAAAAATGAGATGAACAATAATATGTTTGTGCAAAATTTTTGAGAACTGTTATTTAAAGATTACAGAACACCCGAGAACAGGATGGTTTCGCGACCCAGTCAGCAGAAGATTAACCACAAGAGTTGTCTGCCTTGATGGCTCAAGCAGACACCTGGTCCTGACCAATCAGAATAGAACTTGTCCCTAAACCATAGCATTGCTGTAATTTTGTGTTTTTTGCCTTTATAGGCCCAGCTGTACTGTTGCTCGGGGGCCCCCTTCCTTCCTCTGCTGCATCTGGGGGTACAGGACGTGGCCTGAGCCTTGGCTTGTTGAATAAACCTTGCATTTTGCAGTTCGGGTTGCCTGGTCTCTCGGTAGTCGTCGGAGGGTCTCTGGGACTTGGGTATAACACCTTCAAGTGGGAAAGGGAAAGAGGAAGTAATAGTGGTGGAAGGGATAGTGGCAAGTGCTTTTCTGAGGCATGCCTGTGTGCAACTGAGTGGCCACCCATGATTCATGGACACACCTCAGCCTCCAAGATACCACCTGGCTTCCTGGAAATAGCTCCATTCCATCCCCACTCTTCCTGTGTTGTCTTCCTTGGGCCACCCTTCTGAGGGGACAGTGCTGTCAGCTGTCAGTTTGGTACCACAGACCATGCACATCAGCCATGCTAAGGACATTCAGGTTGTGTCTGCTGGACCTAGTGATCCTGTGTCCATCCTAGGAACACATGCCTGGTCACAGCACGGTCAACTACTTTCCACATTCTGGGTCTACTTCCCCTTCACTCCTCAGGAACTGCACAAACCAGGAATACATAGGGCCTCTCACACAGACACTTTTGACTTCAGTGGTAACCTCCGAAGCCTCTCGCTGCCTATTGGGTCTGGGATTGGAGGCAATGAGTAGGGCTAGACCCCTATGCCCACTGCATGAGGGATGATTCCCAATGAACACCTGAAGTTTCAGACTTAAAGGCCCCCATCTGCAGTTGTTGTTTTTTTTTTTTAATTTAATTTTATTTTATTTGAGAACATACTGTACAGAGGGGCTACAATTACATGGGCAGGATAATGCATACATTTCTTACCAAGCATTGCAGCCTCCTCCTTTGTTTAAACAACATCTCTATATGGGCACTGTCATGAATAGGACTTTGTAGCTGGGTGGCAGTGGCTTGTGCCTGCAATCCTAGATACTCAGGAGGCTAAGATATGACATGTTTGACACCAGACTTAGCAGGAAAATCAATGACTCATATCTAATTAACCACAGAAAACATGAAGTGGAGCTCTGGACCAAGTGGTAGAGTGCTATCCTTGAATGAAGAAGCTGAGGGACAGCACTCAGTTCATAAGTTCAAGCCCTAGTTAGGCAGGTGGTAGGGATCAAAAGGTGGTGTAAATAGTTAGCAAGGCCCAAGATAAGCTCATTATCAAAAACGAGAAAGAGATTAAGAAAAACTAGTACGAAGAACGGGAATGAAGAACGACATACCAGCATTGAGTATCCTACAAACAACACCAATAGCTCCAAATATTAAACACCATGGAAAAATATCTAGAGGTTACAAAAACTGACTTCAGAAATTTCAGAACATCTGGGTGGCTTTAATTACTAATGCATGACATCCTTTTAAAAACAGAAGAACTGTGGCACACATTTGACTTCTTGATGAATTCTACCAAATATTTATGAAATGAAATTTGTAAAGATGAATTTGAAAGTTACCTGGGTTAATGGTTATGTGAAGAGACAGACATATTGATGAACATAGAAAAGATAGCCAGGCCTCAGGGGCTTTTTTTTCTTTTTGTCGGGCATGAGGCTTGAACCCTGGGCCTGGGTGGTGTCCCTCAGCTCTTCAGCTCCAGGCTAGTGCTCAACCACTTGACCCACTTCCGGTTTTCTGGTGGTGACCTGGAGATGAGAATCCCGCAGACTTTCTTGTCCGGGCTGGCTTTGAACCGCGATCCTCAGAACTCAGCCTCCTGAGTATCTAGGATTACAGGTGTGAACCACCAGTGCCTGGCTCCAGGGGCTTTTACCTGTCATTTTAGCTCTTTAGAGGTGGGGTAGGAGAGCTTAGGATAGTTCGTGAGACACTTACCTCCATGAACTACCAAAAGGCCTGAAGTGAAGCTGTGGTTCAATAGTAAAGTACTGGCTTTTAGGAGAAAGGGAAAGGACTGTGCTCTGAGTTCAAGCTCCTGCAGTGGCACAAAGCAAAACAAAACAAAGATCAAAGTAAAAAAAAGTAAATAGTGGAAAATGTGTGCTTATGTAGACCTCTGACATAAGGACTGGACAGGCCTATGACAAATCTTGGCGATGTCACCTATGCCAATACACTGGAACGGCTGAGGATGGCCAGTGCATGGTACCTTGAACTAAAGGAAGAGGTCCAGAAGCAGAGGTCCAGAAGCAGAGGTCCAGCTCCTGAGTAGCTAGGATTAAGCACACCAAGCTAGGAAATAGGCTAGGATTTGAGCCAGAATTAAGTGCATCAAAGGGGTTAAGTGCAGCAAATCCGTCTGCCCGACTGAGTGAACATGGCATTTGACTATTTTCTCTGCCACTGCTTAGCTGTATTCCAGGAAGGATTGCAGAGGGAAAAGCAGATTGCAGAGGGAGAATCAGATAAAAAGCTGATAACCTGAATGAAAGCTCCAATGAAATAAAAACTACCTCTAAATACTGGTGGCTCAAATGGGTAATCCTAGTTACTCAGGAGGCTGAGATTTTGAGGACCGGGTTCAAAGCCAGCCAAGGCAGGAAACTCCATGAGACTGACCCTTCCTTATCTCCAATTAAAAATACCACAAGAAAACCAAAAGTAGTTCTGTGACACAAGTGGTAGAGTTCTAGCCTTGAAATGAAGAACTGAAGGACATCGCCCAGGCCCAGAGTTCAAGCCCCACCAATGACCAAAATAAACCAAAAACAAACAAACAAAAAAAATCCTGACCTTGCTCACTAACCAGCAGGCTCATCACCAATGGGTGCCTACATTTTCAGAATAAGTAATGGGAGATGCTTATGATTCAAAGCTTATACAGAAAATTAAAAAACAAAAACAAAAACAAAAACACTTGAGAATTAAAAGCAGGCTCATCATGGAAAAGAATGAAAACAGAAAAGTTAGAAATAGGCACTGAGTTAACATGGTGCTTCTTGCTTTTTAAGACTTTTGAAACATGTTAGCACAGTCTATATTCTATTTTGTGAAGGTATTTTGATTACGATCATTTATGCAAAAGAAAAAGGCAAACAAGAACACTCTGAGACTGGAGCAAGAAGCAGCTAGATGGAGAACAGGAAAAGTGAAAGTGATGGAGATGAAGATGCATTATATAAAGTGTGAGAGTGGGGATTTCCAGGAAGATGGCGGAGGAGAAGCTGAAATCTGAACAAGCTCTCACATAGAAAGCAGTTTTAGAGTTCCAGTGAACAGCCCTAAGCTAGAGAACCACACCAAGTGTGCCATCACAGGACAGAGGGTTAGGCAAGAGAGGGGAAATCAAGGCAAAGAGACACATCTGAGCGCTTGCCAGCAGTCGCTGCGGTGGCAGCAGTAGTCGCGGCGGTGACTGCAGGGCACCATAACTGAGCCACAGAGTCCAGGACGAAGGAGCCAGATGCAGCGGGTGACTGGATTCTACTCAACACCAGCAAGAATCGACAAGGAGCGGACATCTTCATCCTGCAGTTTGCAGACCAGAGAGGACTCAGGATACAAGACTTGGCGTGAGTACAAGCCCGACGTCCTCACTCCTTCTCAGGGAGCAGAGGAGGGAAGGCTCTCAGGGAGCAGAGGAGGGAAGGCCACCCCTCCCCCCCCCAGCACCGGTGATCTCCATCTTGGATACCGACAAAGCTTGGCAGAGCTGTGAGCTCCAGCTCAGGCTTGGAATAAAACGAGTCATTTAGCATGTCACAAGAACTTAACAGCTGCGTGACCTGCCAGAATCAGCTCCATCCAGGGAAAAGTCACCCAGCTCGGGTGCCAACCATAGGAGTGGCTTTCCGCACTGGGTAACCAGAGCCAGAGGCTGCCCCTCCCTCTATCAGCCTCCACAATTTATTGAAAAACAGAAACGCTGAGAATGGCTCCAGGCTGGGCTCTGTGAGGTTTTCACAAAATAGCCCCAGGGAAAAGCTACTGTTTGTTGAAAGGCCTCAACTCTACCCAGAACCTAGTCTCATCACTGCATTCCCCTCATTTGTGATTATCAAACCAGATCACCCTCCCATTAAACTAATCTGGGAAGGGGATCTCAAAATTTTGGGTAAAGCAGAGCATTTTTCTGCCTGTTAGAACAATCTGACTTAAGAAACCAATCAAGCCACAGGACCTCAAGCTGACCAGACACGCCAACAAGAGGCTTGCTACAGACATAAGGGAGATACAAGATTTTTCCCACCCCTCCCCAAAAAATCAAAGAACGTTTTTTTTCTTTCCTCTTCTTTTTCTTTTTTTTTTTTTTTTTTTGGTTCCTTATATATAAGAAAAAAATGTTATTGCTTTTCTAAAACTTTTATTAATCTTTAATTTTTGTCTTTTTTGAAAAAATAATTGTTTTCCAGTAACTTTTTTTTTCCTCTTATAATTTTTATTTTTGGGGTACGTGAAGGTGCGTTTTTATTTCTTTTCTTGTCTTCTTTCTCTTTTTTTTCTTCTTTTTAAATATATTTTTGTTTTTGGTTTAGCTCTACTGAACTTCTGATCTTTTTATTCTCCCTTCCTTAGACTTTTCACCTTTTCCTCTCTTTGTTCTTCTTTATATGACTTAACTATTGTCCTGCACATCCTCAGACAAACCGTAGTTTACTAGTAGACCCTATCCCCCATTGTGTACACACTTAATCCACAAATTTATTACTCAATTCAAAACCTCTGAGACTTAAATTCCTTAATAGAAGTACTACCTCTTTATACCTACATTACAATTTAAGCATTTTTTAAGTCTTTCACATCTCCTCTATGTCCCCCCAATCTCTCAATATACTCACGTTCCTCTCTAAATAGATGTTCTTTAATCTCCATAATATCAGTAATTTTTACTTGTCTATTTTTTCTGGTCTCTTTTCATTTTCCTTTCCCTTTCTTCTTTTTCCACTCTCTCTCTACTTGCATCCTACCCAACCTATTTCCTGCTTTGAGATTAGGACATAGTTAACTCTCCCTGTGCTTCCCCACACCAATCTATTCCTATTTTTTACTCACATCTCTCCCTAACCCTAATAATTTCTGGTTTTCCAAATTCTTCTCTGCGGTTCGAAGCCCATTAACATATAGTTGTTTGATGTTGAATAGATGTATCTGTTGAACTAGATTGTATCTGTAAACTATTGACTGTACAAATTCATACGTTGGTTGATGGTAGCCTTAAGATAGTGTTCTAGCACAAAACTGGTGCTATTTTCATCTCAAATGGGCAGAGTAAGCCTGCAAAACACAAGAAAAATGGCAAATCCAGGGGACAGAACAGATAATGAATAATCCAGAGGAGAGTTCCCAAATAGCTCTACAAATACTGCTGGCAAACATGATAAATGAAAAGTTTGAAAACATACAAAAGACTCTGTATGAGAGTGATAGGGAGAGAGAGGAGGCACCCCGAAAACATATACAGGAATATCATCAGCGTGAGGGAGCTACTCAAAAACTGATACAGGATTTGGGTGAGCAGGCTGAGAACACTCAAAGAGAACTGCAGGAATCCCTCGAACGGGAGGAAGCTAATCAAAGAGTAATACAGGAATTGAGAGAGCAGGATGACAATACACAAAGATCACTTAAGGCATTCATGGAATCCATTAACAAAGAGCTAAAGGAAGTCAGAGAGACCACAAAGGGAATGCCGAATGGAACCCAACAGAAGGAATGGGAGTCCAAAGAAACCATAACCAATCAACTAAGTGATTTAAGAATAAACACTGAACATCAAATTAAGGAAATAAAGAAATTCATACAAGACCTAAAACAGAAATTCAACAAAGAATTTGAAGCCATCAAAGCTGACCAACTAGAAGGAAATGGGATAAAAAACAAAGTAGAGAGTCTTGACAGCAGGTTAGACCATGCAGAAGATCGAAACTCAGGGATTGAAGAAAGCCTAGATATTATAGAGAAAGAACATACAACCATCCAAGACAAGTCCAAGAAATATGATAGATATATCCAAAACTTGGAAGACACCATCAGACAGCCTAATCTAAGGATAATGGCTGTAGAGGAGCACCTAGAAACAGAAGTTAATGGTATAGGAAATTTGTTTAACAGGATCCTAGCAGAGAACTTCCCAAACATACAAAAAGATAGGCCTATTCAGATACAAGAAGCTTTTAGAACCACAAATAGATCAGACCAGAATAGGACATCCCACCATCACATTATAATCCACACAGGATCAACTCAGACCAAGGAAAAGATCCTTAAAGCTGTCAGGGAGAAAAGGTGAATCACCTACAAAGGGAAACCAATTAGAATCACCTCAGATTTCTCAGCAGAGACAATCAAAGCAAGAAGAGGGTGGAATGATGTATGCCACGACCTACAAACAAACAACTATCAACCAAGAATACTGTAACCAGCTAAACTCTCCTTCATAACTGAAGGCCAAATAAAAACCTTCCATAGCAAAGAAAAATTGAAACAATACATCTCCACCAAACCAGCCCTACAAAAGATTCTTAAAGATGTCCCACACATAGAAAACCAACAAGACCACAATAAAGGCCAAGAAACCGCACCCAAACTGAGAACCCAAGAACCAAAAGAAGAACCCAGTTTTCCCAGCCCTCAAGAAGGTGGATAACATGGCAGGAACTCCCTAATACCTCTCAGTCTTATCTCTTAACGTTAACGGAGTGAACGCTCCAATTAAGTGACATAGACTGTGTAGTTGGATTAAAAAAAAAGACCTTTCTATCTGCTGCCTTCAGGAGTCACATCTTGCCCGTAAAAACAAAGAGATTTTCCATATTAAAGGCTGGAACAAAATCTACCAAGCAAACTGCTCTCATAAACAGGCGGGAGTTGCAATCCTAATATCAGATAAAATAGACTTCAAATTCAAATTCGTGAGAAGAGATAAAGAAGGTCGCTACATACTAATTAAAGGATCTCTCCTTCAGGAGGATATTACAATTCTAAATATCTATTCGCCAAACAATGGAGAAACCAAATTCATCAAAGAAACACTACTTTCCCTCAAATCCCATATAGATCCAAAGACATTATTTTTGGGGTTTTTAACACACCACTCACCCAAGTAGATAGATGAACTCGGCAAAAACTCAACAGAGAGACCGCAGATCTAAACAGCTGCATAGATGAACTAGACTTAACAGACATCTACCGAATATTTCACCCAACAACATCAGAATACACATTTTTCTCAGCAGCACATGGAACATTTTCTAAAATAGACCACATTTTAGGCCACAAAGCAAACTTGTCTAAGTTCAGAAACATTGAATTTATACCTTGCATTCTCTCGGACCACAAGGGAATAAATTTAGAACTCAACACCAAAAGCCACCAAAGAAAGTCCGGTATCACATGGAGGCTGAGCAACACAATGCTGAATCATGAGTGGGTCATGGAAGAGATTAGAAAGGAAATTCAAATGTTCATGCTATTCAACAAAAATGAACACACAAATTACCACCTCCTCTGGGACACAGCAAAGGCAGTACTCAGAGGCAAGTTTATATCTCTGAGCTCCTGCATCAACAAATTGGAGAGTTCTGAAACTGAAAATTTAAGGACACAGTGAATCCTCCTTGCAAAAGAGCAGCAAGATAAACCCCAATCCAGTAGACAGAAAGAAATAATTAAAATTAAATCAGAATTAAATGAATTAGAATCCAAAAAAACTATAGAAAGTATCAACAAAACAAAGAGTTGGTTCTTCGAAAAACTCAACAAAATTGACAGACCCTTAGCAAATCTTACCAGAAAAAGAAGAGAACACACCCAAATTAATAAACTCAGAGATAAGAATGGAAAGATCACCACGGAAACAACCAAGATTCAGAACATTATAAGGGAATACTTCTCAAAACTTTATGCTAATAACTTTGAGAACTTGACAGAAATGGACCTTTTCCTAGCAAATATTGACATGCCAAAACTAAACCAAGATGAGTTAAACCAGCTTAACAGGCCCATATCAAGTATTGAAATAAAAAGAGCAATAAGAAAGAGACCTCCCAGCTAAGAAAAGTCCAGGACCAGATGGTTTTACAGCGGAATTTTACAAGGCCTTCAAAGCATAGCTTACACCAATACTCCTCCAACTCTTCAATGAAATTGTAAGAGAAAGTTCACTACCTAACACATTCTATGAAGCCATCATAATGCTCATCCCAAAACCAGGCAGGGACTCATCAAAGAAAGAGAACTATAGACCCATTCTTTGATGAACATTGATGCAAAACTTCTCAACAAAATTTTGGCGAATAGACTTCAACAATTCATCCAAAAAAATCATACACCACGATCAAACAGGTTTCATTTCAGGGATGAAAAGCTGGTTCAATATATGCAAATCAATTAATATTATTCATCACATCAACAGGAGCAAGAATAAGAACCACATGGTTATCTCAATAGATGCAGAAGAAGCATTCGACAAGATCCAACACCCCTTTATGATGAAGGTTTTGGAAAAATTAGGAATCCATGGAACATTCCTCAATACAATAAACGCTGTATATGACAAACCTACAGCCAGTATTATACTTAATGGTGAAAAACTAAAGCCATTTCCTGTGAATTCAGGAACAAGACAAGGATGTCCACTCTCTCCACTTCTCTTCAATCTAGTATTAGAATATCTAGTTACAGCAATAAGACAAGATGCAGACATAAAGGGGATCCAAATAGGGAAAGAAGAAATAAAGCTCTCCCTCTTTGCAGATGACATGATCTTATATTTAAAGAATCCCATAGACTCCACTCCCAAATTACTCAAGCTGATTCAAAACTTTGGCAAAGTAGCAGGTTATAAAATTAACCCCCCAAAATCAATGGATTTTCTGTATGCCAACAATGAGGAAAGAGTGGCTGAAATTAGGAAAGCAACTCCATTTGTAATAGCCCCACAAAAAATAACATACCTAGGTATTAACTTAACCAAAGAAGGGAAGGACCTCTATGATGAAAACTTTAAAATCTTGTAAAAGAAAATCAACTCAGAACTTAAAAAATGGCAAAACCTCCCATGCTCCTGGATTGGAAAGATTAACATCGTGAAAATGGCAATACTTCCCAAGGCTATCTACAAATAATTTAATGTGATATATATCAATATTCCAACCTCATTCTTCAAGGAAATAGAAGAGGCAATCCAAAAATTCATATGGAACAACAAAGGACCCCGAATAGCAAAAACGCTCCTCAACAGAAAGCACACTGCTGGAGGAATACCAATACCAAATTTCAAACTCTACTATAAAGCCATAGTTATCAAAAAAGCTTGGTATTGGCATAAGAACAGACCTCAGGAACAATGGAATAGAATTGAAAACCCAGAAATGAACCTACAGACCCAGCGCCATCTAATCTTCGATAAGGGAGCTAAAACAATAAAATGGAAGGAAGACAGCCTCTTCAGTAAATGGTGCTGGCAAAATTGGTTAACTACATGTAGAAAACTTAAGCTAGATCCTTATATATCACCCTGCACCAGAATCAACTCCAAATGGATCAAAGACCTTGAACTCAAAGCAGACACTCTGAAAATATTACAGGATGGAATAGGAGAAACACTAGGTCTCCTTGGCTCAGGCCGAAATTTTCTGAATAGAGACCCGGAAGCACAACAAATCAAAGAAAGGTTGGACAAATGGGATTGCATACGGTTGCAGAGCTTCTGCAGGGCAAATGACATATCTAGCAAGATCAATAGAAAGCACACAGATTGGGAGAAGATCTTTACTAGCCATACAACGGACAAGTGTCTCATATCTAAAATATACTTGGAACTCAAAAAATTAAACCACCCAACAACAAATCCTCAAAGAAACAACTGCCCAATAAATAAGTGGGCGAAAGACTTAAAGAGAAGCTTCTCTGAAGAAGAAAGAAGGATGGCCAATAGACACCTGAAGAAATGTTCAACATCCCTAGCCATAAAAGAAATGCAAATCAAAACAACATTGAGATATCACCTCACTCCAGTTAGAACGGCAAAAATCAAGAACTCTAACAACAACAGATGCTGGAGGGGATGTGGACAGAAGGGAACCTTACTTCATTGTTGGTGGGAATGTAAACTTGTTCAACCACTTTGGAAAGCAGTATGGAGGTTCCTCAAAAGACTTCACATAGAGCTCCCCTATGACCCAGCAATCCCACTTTTAGGCATTTACCCAAATGTTTACAAACAAGACCACACTAAAGCTCCCAGCACAACTATGTTTATTGCAGCATTATTTACCATAGCTAAGATATGGAACCAACCCAGATGCCCTTCAGTAGATGAATGGATTAAGAAAATGTGGTATATATACACAATGGAATTCTATGCCTCCATCCGAAAGAATGACATTGCCCTATTTGTTTGGAAATGGAAAAACTTTGAAAAAATTATATTAATTGAAGTAAGCCAGACACAAAGAAACACAGGTCCCATGGTTTCCCTTATTTGCAATATCTAGTATATGTATGAGTCAAGCGGAAAAAGTCAGATATTGTGATGTTAGGAAAATGAATCCTCAGGTAGGTATTTTAATGATTTTTTTCTTTCATGCATGTGTTTCTAACACATTTATAAGTTTATTTCTTTGTTGCTTTTTATGTCCCTCCCCCACAGTATAACCCCCGCTTTCAATATATTTGATGTCAGTATAACTTATGGAGGAGATGGGGAAAAACAAGTCATTTAAGGATTCAGGTGGACCTGTTGCAACAATGAGAAATACAAATTGTAATGGCAAAAAGGAGCTTTACAATGTCGGTGGGCGGGGAGGGAGGGGGAAGGATTGGGGGGAGTGGGGAGGCTGGGAAGTGAGGTGAATGGTAAACAAAGGAGGAGGCTGCAATGCTTGGTAAGAAATGTATGCATTATCTTGCCCATGTAATTGTAACTCCACTGTATAGTATGTTCACAAATAAAATAAAATTAAAAAAAAGTGTGAGAGTGGCCATAAAGAATGGGAAGAGTGAACAAATTCTATTTTAAAAGTACACTTTGTATAGTATTAGCTTGTGCTTTTCCAAAGCTATCCCAAATAAGGAGTTAAGTGCACCAGAGCAGTTGTTGGAAATATCTTGGTGTTTTCTCCTATATGGCATCTCATATCCCAACTCGAAAGATACCCAGCAAGGCATAATTAACTTCTGGAGAAGAAAGTGCTACTGGCTGGAACCCAAACAAGCATGTTGATTAGGCAGTCAACCATTGGTTCTCACTGATCACAACCTCGGGATCATAATCTTTCTTGCTCAAACTTTCAAACTAGACAAAACCAGTACATCTGGCCAACGTTTGTCAGAAAAGCAATCTTAACTTCTGGTAAGAGAGCAGCTATCCTTTAAAAGGCAGTTTATATGTCAAGCACTTTGGCAGATTCTAACTCCTACAGTTCTCCCTTCTTTTAACTTTTCTTCAAACCTAGTCAGCTTTAATAGACATTCCGATTCAGCAGTATCCAAAGGGAGAATATTTAAGAAATGGGTGTTGTTTGCTGTATGAATGAGGGCAGTTTACAAAACAAACACAGGCATTACTATGAAAACAAGTACTAGAGGCAAATATGGACTGCAGCATTCCTTTGTCTTTCAAAGTATTAATCAACAAGCTAGTAAATGTTTTACCTATTGCCAGTCTTCAATCTTTGTAAAGCCTTTGTGCAATATTGGTTTCTTATCACCACAGACACAATTCCCTTTCCAGCTAGTATACCTAGATCTATCCTTTCCATGCCATCCTACTAGTGGCATTTAGTTGTTCTGTTATTGCCTTGATTGTGTATAAATATAAGGCTCTGGTGATAAGAAATCGAGTCCAATCTATTTATGTGTAACAAAACCTACATTTTATAGGTATTACCAATTTAAAGCTAGAAATCAAATAGCAGGTTTTGATTAGGAACTCTTTGGGAGACCCCAATAGCATCTATGTAAATATGAGGGTTGGAAACCCTCTGGGGATAAGATCTTTCTCCTTACCTAGTGTTAGGATTTTATTAACCTGGCCAGTCCAAACAGCTTGAATGCAATGGGTGTACATTGAACCAAAGTGCAGTTTCCAACCCAGTTGGCCAGTAATGTCTTCAACACTAGTCCTCTGCAATACCAGGCATCTTTCTAGGACTTAAATAATAAAGTTGCTTTTGGATTCTATTTGTCCTTTAATGACCAAACATTGCTCATAATAGTTGGTGGTTTTGAGCTCACTGATTAAGTAGTGGGACAGGCTCAACTGAGGTCATGTGGTTCTCACCTCTTCAATTACCCTGGAAGATCCAGGGTATAAACAGAGAGTTTATCTTTATAAAAAGGAAGGTTCTCACATGTCCAGGCTGAACTTTTCTCGCTCTCTAAGTTTGACAGTCATGCTTGATAAAATATGACATCAACCCTCACATTAAAATTTTTGTTGGCTTTACACAATTGCTTAGATGGTAAACCATCCCTCCCACCACCCACATTCCTCACCCAAGGCTGTTTGAAACATTTTTTTTCAGTCGTGGGGCCTGAATTCTGGGCCTGGTCACTACCCCTCAGCCCTTCAGCTCAAGATTAGTGCTCTACCACTTGAGCCACAACACCATTTCTGCTTTTTCTGCTCATGTGGTGTTGAGGAATCGGACCCAGGACGTTATGTATGCATGACAAACACTACCACTGAGCTAATTTCCCAGCCCTTGAAACAATCTTATATTGTTTATATAAGATTGTTTGTATATACCACGTTTTCTTGATCCATTCATCTACTGAGGGGCATCTGGGTTGGTTCCATATCTTAGCTATGGTAAATAATGCTGCAATAAACATAGTTGTGCTGGTAGCTTTAGTGTGGTCTTGTTTGTATACATTTGGGTATATGCCCAAAAGTGGGATTGCTGGATCATAGGGGAGATCTATGTGAAGTCTTTTGAGGAACCTCCATACTGCTTTTGGGTGGGGGGGAGGGGGGAGGCTGGGAAGGGAGGTGAAGGGTAAACAAAGGAGGAGGCTGCAATGCTTGGTAAGAAATGTATGCATTATCCTGCCACTGTAATTGTAACCCCTCTGTACAGTATCTTCTCAAATAAAATAAAATTAAATTAAAAAAAAAGATTGTTTATTACATAACTATTATTACATAACTATTCCAAAAGCATGTACTCATCATTCCTATGTTTCCCCTATTTGCTGGTCTTTAAAAACTTCAAACTTAAATAACATCCTTTTAAATAAAATATTCAGGAAAAAGTAATCCTATATGAAGTTTTTTTTATCAGATAAGTTGATGTTAGGTGAAATGAACCCCAAAATAAGGATTCAAATGTTTTTTTCATTCATGTGATTGTTTTAACATATTTATAATATGATTTCTTTGTTGCTTTGTATGTCCCTCCCCCATGATATAACCCGTGCTTTCACTGTATTTGATGTTGTTATAATTTGTGGAGGGTAAGGCAACAAAATCGTTTAAATAGGGATACAGGTGGACCCATTGCCCCAATGAGATGTACAAGTCGTTATGTCGAAAACAAACTTTACAACTTTGGTGGGGGGAGGGGTGAAAGGGGGCACTATGGGGGCTGACGTGGGGGAAGATGAGAAGGGATAGGAAGGGGAAACGAAGGAGGAAGCAACAATGGTTGATAAGAAATGTACTCATTATCTTGCCCATGTAATTGTAACTCCTCTGTACAATATTTTCACAATAAAAATCATAAAAAATCTTTAGGTATAATTAACAAACCTCTGTTGATCTTATTCTACTTTACATTTTATTTTTGTCAATCCTGGAGCTCCCGGAGCTTCTTTTACTCAAGGCTAGCACTCTACAGTTGAGCCACAGTGCCACTTCCACCCTATTCTGTTTATGTGGTGCTGAGGAATAAAACCCAGGGCTTTATACATGTGAGGCAAACAATTTAAAAACTAAGCCATATTCTCAGCCCCCAAACTATATTTTATTTATACTAATTATCAGAATAAAACTGATTCATAAGCTGCTATCTCAGTTCTGGCTTTTAACTTTTTGGAAATTTTGGGAGGATCATGAATAGTACCTTTTAAATATGAAATATGAATGACCTTCTAGGGAAGGGGTCTCTCCTAACTAATATAAAATGTTTGAGAATGGACAGGTGGATGAAGTGTTATGGTGAAAGGGAAGGCCAATTGAACCAAAGCACAGGTATTACTCTAGTTGGCCAGGAACATCATCAACACTGGTCTTCCACAATACCATTGGACATTTCCTCTGGCTATGCTTAGTGCTTACTACTCATCTCTTCACAGATTCGGCCTTCACTGCATCTTGATAAGTTTCCCACAAATGCCAGTTGTCCCCCTACATAGAAAGGCAAGAGGTATTGTTGGCCTTGGGAAGATAGGGTTTTTGTCTCAGATCCTTACTTTTGTGAACAGCAACAGCACAGTCTTACAAGTTTCCCCAGGCTGTGTTTGACCGACAGATAATGCATTCCATGCCTTGGGGGTCTGAGGTTCATCACAGTGGAAAGTGGACCACTTGTTTTTCTGGTTTCTGTCCCACACAATCTTAACTGTAATGGTGGGCAGAATATTTAATCCACTTCACCCAAGCATTATTTTTTGTTGGTCATAGGACTTGAAATCTGGGACTGGGTGCTGTCCCTGAGCTCTTCAGCTCAAGGTGAAAGAAAGCCTTACTAATTGAGCCTAGCGCCAATTTCAGCTTTCTGGTGGTTAATTGGAGATAAGACTATCAAGGACTTTCCTGCTCTGGCTGGATTTGAACCACAATTCTCAGATCCTGAGTAGCTAGGAATGTAGGTGCATGCCACTGGCACCCAGATTTGAATTTGAATTTTAAGTTTACCCAGAGAGTCTGCTTCAGAAACAGGTTCCAATACCATACACCCTTGGATCAGCTAGAGGAACAATCCAGGCTTCAGAGTCAAAGTGGGCAGCTGAAGTTCTTTAGTGAGTAGGACTTTTTTGAGTTCCCCTTTCAGGATATAAGATTTAAAACACACACTTGCAAGTACATATGCATAACAAATTTTTTGGACAAGTGCACATTATGGAGCTCAATAACAAAAATAATCCATTATTTAATAGTGTTCTCAGATCTTTTTCACCATTCTCCCAGTGGATTATCAGAAGTAGGTCCCTGGATCATTTTTCTTTGGCTCCTTAGGGCTATAATTCTTTTTCTCCATTTTAGCAGGTCTCTTGTGATTTCAGTTTTTGGTGCAGTTAATCCTCCCTATTGTAAGTTTCTTGTGCACCCCTCTCATATTCAATTCTCCCTTTACTGGAGATTTCTCAAAGATGACTTCCTCCAATTCTCAGATTTTTATTCTTGGGCCAGAGAATGAAAATAAACATCAAGACTGAAGTTCTCCTTGTGCCTAAGGCTCACTCAGCCCATGAAATTTCCAAACCAACAAGGTAATATGCTCTAGTCCAATTTTTCCACTCATGGCCAATTCATGAGGTTACTTTTTATTGGAGTGTTCCTTGCGCCCTTTCCTAATATTGCTGATACACTTTCCATCATTAACCACAACGAGTGCTGTTTAACCCAACCTTGAGCTATGTCAACAAGGCAGTTGTGTCTCCTCCTGAAGGGCTCCCCCCATCCCCCTTGTATAACAAGGATCCTGGACAATATTCCAGATATTGGGAATACTCCCATAGCATAAGCCAATACCCCAAGAAAGACCAGTAAGTTGAAAGGAACTTAGCACAGCAAAGTTTAGTTCTGTTAATGGACATGTTAATGGCAGGAAGCCAATTAAGCAACCACTCTGAGTAGGAAGTCTGAGTAGGATGTATGTTTTACCCCTAATGAGTTTCTACTTCTGGTATTGATCAGAACTTGTGTTCACAATCTTGCTCAATTGGCTCTTTGGAAGCTCAGCTGGCTAGTTTGAAAGGGAATAGCAGTTTCAGAGAAATTCACTAAACCAAGACAACCAGGCCAGAAATAGTTAGAAAAGTCTTTCTAAGCTTGTGTTCTATGAGTTAAACTATGCCTATGTGTTAAACTATGTACCTAGAAAGATTTTAGTTACAGGATATACTTTAGTTAAAATAGCTTTTTATAAGATGATGGCTATGCTTAGTTAATGCTCTCTCTCAAGCAATCACTTGCAGAGAAAAAGATTCTAACTCCTACACAGTCCATTCCCAGACAGAATTTATTATCAGCAGCTTCCTCTTTGGAACAGAGGCTTATGAGCTTCCAGTTGAAAACACCTTATTCACATATTGCCTTGGCTCCCTTAGGCTAACTCACCTCAACAAGTTGTAATGAAACCAACAGCTGTGTGTGGCTGGTTCATTATAAAGAACCTGTCTGGTACTTTTGCTCCTACCGCTAATAGAAAGAGGAAAGCCTACTCTCTCTAGAGGCACCTAGCTATGGACTTAATCACACATATTGAACCCTGAGCACAGGGCACAGATTAGGCTGCAGCATTTACAGAGCCATAGATGAATCAGCCAGATCCCAGCTGCTTGCCTGACCACAGGGCACACTTCTGATGCCACATTTCTGAGGCAAAGCAGTTATAAGCTGCCAAGACACTATGGTAGGAAGAGGCCTGAGGGAGAATTCTTGGTGGGAAGGAGAAGGTGAAACTTTGGATTTAGGTTTTAGAAAATGCAAGACACTTTATGAATTGCTTGAGGCAGTGAGCAGATCAACCTGTTTTCTAGCCCTCTAGATGCATAGTATGCGAACACTTCCCACATCTTACACTAAATCCCTCCTGCCTGGCAGTCTTCAATTCCCTTTTAAAGACTTAAACAGTTTTTAACAAAGCAAAAGTCAGTGAACAAGATCTAGTTAGTGAAGAAAGCATATCCTCTCGAAATAAATATAAGAGAAGAAACCACATTCTACAGAATTTAATACCTTAATGATGCTAGTTGGCTACATTAAATTTTCATTGTTAGCTTCATGCATGAACAAAAGGAAAGCTGATAATTTCTTGACCCTTTGCTAGACTAATACTGGGTTCTTGTGGTTTTTGTTTTGTTTTTTCCTAATTCTTTTTTTTTTTTTTGCCCCTCTTTTGTTTCCCCTTACCGTCCCTTCCCATCTCCCTCCTCCCACCACCACTCTTCCTCCTGAGCCACATTTGTAAAGTTCTTTTTTTTTGACATAATGTCTCATACATCTCATTTCTAATTCCTTTAGCGCTTCTAGTAAGAAGACGAGAAAATACAGTCATTAGCCTGTTTCAGATTAATTTGAAACCACAGCACCTAAATTATCGAATTCTAAATCAAGTCTCAAAGCTGAAGGCCAAGGCTTCCCTCTCCCCAGCATCTTCAGAACAGCAGTATTGTCTATGTCTCAGGTATGTTTTCTTTTAAGAATTCAAGAGCAGAAATGTTTTTAAAGCACGTTTCCTTCATAGCAATAACAAAGCAATGAAACAGATTCTTCATCAAAATGAAAACAGAGCAGTGAGACAGACTCCTTAGCAAAAAGGGGGAACAAGAGCTGGTCAGAAGGGAACCACATCCCTCAGGTATATGTAGAACACTTTGTCTCTGCCCCTGAGGGCATGTTCCTGGATTGATTGGTCTATGGATGGGCTTGTGCTACATTGGGTCTCATAATTGGTTTCCCAGTATTAGAGCATAAATCATGACTGTGGAATTTTCCTTATTGGATACCCCAACTCAGAGCACAAGTGCAGAAAACACTGTTGATTGGATGGGAGGTAGAGGGACACTCCCCAGACCATAGTCAGTAACAGCGCATGTGTTAGCACCTAAAGATTAATGGGAAAAAGTTGTGAATTTTTTGCTGTGTCATTCATGCCTGCCATGTTGGAACCAGTTCCAATCATCACATTTTATCCATAACTACCCAACTGAAGAGGTTTAACTCCCTCTGAGTAGCACATCTCCATTTGTTACTCACAGGGCACTGTACTTTATGGGGTCCCATGAAACACTATGCTGACAAAGAGATTGGATGTCTAAATTGCTGTTTAAAGCAGCAAAGCCCATTGAGTTAAACTTGCACACTTACCTTGAATGCAATTTGATTTCTACTTACAGAAGGCAAATTCAGTTCTGCTTTGAGCCAACATGGTAAGATACCTTTAGCAAATCTAGGGCAGAGAAATAACTGTACTGTATTTCTAAAGTCAGTTGAAGTAGGAGTCCCCATTCCCCGAGTGCTCGTATTATCTTCAGAGACCTATATTTTGTTGTGGGAAGTAATTTCTCGTGAAGGTACATTCTGACCTGCATTCAGGGCGAAGATCATATTTGTCCATCTGAAAGCAGGTACTTAGGAATCTAAACTCCAGATGAAGCAAGTTCTTAGTAGCAGAACAGTATGGTCAGTATATAACTGGTAATGACATTTTAATGAATAAATGAAAGAAAACTGATACAAGAAGTGATATCGATCAAGCTGCATTGTATTTATTAAATGACTTGTTGAATGATGACCCTTTGTACAACTACTTAAAGGATTGTGTGTGTGTGTGTGTGTGTGTGTGTGTGTGTGTGTGTGTGTGTGTGTGTATGCAATACTATGTATTTTCTGTGAGTGCATATCAATCCACAATGTAAGTATCTTAAGGTCAGGAGAACTCAAATGATCATCACAATGTAACTAGTAATGGCTTAGTTTCTTATCTGTTAAAATTCCAGGGGAAGACAGTACAGGCATGAAGATTCCACGAAGATACAGGCATACTCCAGCATTAGGATATAGCCCTCACTGTCTTGGCCCAAAGTGACCCCTAAATTGCCAGTAATCACTTCCAAGTTCCAAGAAGTGAGGTGAAGGAACAGAAATAAGGAAATAAAGAAATACAGAATATGTGTGGACTGTCCTTAAAGCAATATCCTAGATGCTATCAGATAACATTTTTATATGTATTATCTAAATACTATCACTGTTGTGAAATGTTATCACTATTTTACTTAGCCTGGACTTCAGTTAAATCTATTGATTTGGAAGGGAACGGTGCATATTATGGTAGGCACCTGAGATGTTTTTTCTATGTACATCAAGGGCTCTAGACCTCATGTGTAATGTTTTACTATTTTCTATAGGGAATAGTTGATGCATTTTATGTGCAACTAGAAACTACTTTTAAGCATATGAAAAAGAAGAAATATATCTCATATGCTACAAATGCTATTATATATTGAAAATATGTATGATAACATACAAATTACGGAAAATTGACGATCTATTTTCTACAAAAGGGGTGGTTTCTCTGAATGTGCTCTCATTACATTAGAAAAGAATCTGCACTCAATGGAGAGAAGCCAGGAGGAGGAACCCAATGAGTGGGAAACAGAACAACACACAACAGAGAGGCTCATGAGCTCCACTGGTCATAGAAGGAAAAGAACTACACAATACAAAGACAGTGATAGGAAGGGAGGAACAAGAGGGAAAGAGGGAATCGTCTACACTAAGCAAAAGGCAAGAAATGTAAACATCACCTAATATGGAAGAAGTACTTGGTATTGTCAAAGCTCATAGAATTCACAAACTTTATAGACTATGATAATGATAATTTTCCTTGTGATGGTTAAAATATATTTCTGACTTTAAGAATCATGATTCCACAATACTGTGAAATATATGAATATTATGTAATCACTTATTTCAATTTTTTAAAAGTGGCAGAAGGGTTGGGTTGGGAGGGATGTGTGATAATATTGTCAGACACCTTGTATTCATATACTGTTTTATAGAATGCGAACTTGTTTGTACAACTACTTAAAGATAATAATAAGAACATGTTTAATAAAACAACCTCCCACACATAAGTGAGATATAGTTTTGAACCCAGGTTTATTGAATGCTGGAAATTTAAATTGTTTCGCAGACTGTTGTAGTTGTTTTTTTTTCAATAATTGTGGTCAAATGCAAACAATTAAAAGTTTTATCTTTTTTAAACTGTGTATTAGCACAATTTCATTTTGGTATATTTATCCACATAGGCATACAATGTACCTTCATTTTACTTACCCTTCATCATTCTCCTTCTCCTCTCCCAGGTTTTATTATCTTAATCATTTTAAGAATACAACATAATCGTAGTAAGTACATTTACAATATTTTATAAGATCAATGACCACACTCTTTTCATCCTTCACGATTCAAATTCTATATTAATTAAAACAATTTTCAACCCTCCTCTGCTTCAAGATATGCATTAAATTCGATTTTGCTTCCTCTCTATCAATTTAACTGTTCTATGTAACTGACATAAGTAGAATCATGTAATATTTTATCTTTTTATGACTGGTTTATTTCACTTAGGACAGTGTCCCAGGGATTCATCCATAATATAGCATCTGTCACAACATAATTCTTTTTAAAGCTGAAATGATATACCACTGTATGTATAAACCACATTTGCTTTAGCTATTCATTGGTTGATGGCCACTTGGATTGCCTTCATGTTTTGAGTATTGTACAAAATGAATGTGAGTGTACAAAGATCTCTTCCAGACCTTGTTTCTAGATCTTTGGAGTATATGCCCAGAAATGGAGTCATTGGATCATATGACAATTCTCTTTTCTTTCTTTATGGATTTTCTTTCATATGCATTGAACTCATAGCAGGGTCACTGTCCCTGAACTTTTCCTCAAGGGTAGCGTTTTACCAATTTAAACCACAGACCCACTTCCAGTTTTCTGCCCAGATTGGCTTTGAACCGAGATCCTTGGATTTCAGCCTCCTGTCCTGAGTGGTTAGGATGACAGGTATGAATAATCCTGTTTTAAATTGTTTGAAAAGATGCTCTACTGTTTCCCATAGAGAAGTTTCAATTTTATCACACTATTGTCAACATTGTTACTTTATTTTCTTGTAGTTATCCTACCTAATTCATATTAAGTGGTAATTTTCTTCATTATTTTGACTTACACTTTCCTGGTGATTAGTGATGTTAAACACCTTCGTGGGCTTGTTAAAACTTTTTTCTTCTTTGGAGAAACATCTGAGTTCTTTGCACATTGTAAAATCAGGTTGTGTTTTGTTGTTGGGATGATGTTCTTTATATATTCTTTATGTGAACCACTTGTTAAATATTTGCTTGCAATGACTTTATCCCATTCTGTGTTGTTTTTTGGACACTGTTGATTGCATCCTTTGGTGCATCCTGATTTGTTTTCCTACAATTAATGACCCTTCCTGATGTCAGTTTCCAATATGTCTTCTGGTCCTGTAACTACAAATCATAATGATTTGCACTCCTGTTATTGTAACAGTGAACTAAAGCTACATAATTATGCTCTGGTCACCTATCTACTTCCACTTTTGGATCTCTATCCCTCAGCTTTTAGTAAAGGTCTTGGAGCATATCCACAACTTATTAGGTCCCTAATACCTGTAGAAAATTACAGCCACTAAATTTAGTTAGTTCTAATGGAAACAGATGACATCCACTTTCTTTTTTTTCCTTTTTGTTTGTTTTTGATTGTAAGAATACTGTAAAGGTGATTCAGTTACGTGAGCAAGATAATGAGTACATTACCTATTGAGCATTGCTGCCTATTCCATGCAAATAAGATGAAAATTGAGAGCTTCATAATATAAGAGCTCACCCAAACTCTAGATGTATATTTTTCTTCATATGAGTATTTAGAATTGTGTGAAGCTAGAGATATAACCTACTTGCAAGTTAATAATGAACTTATCATTTTCATGGATGCTAGACGATTTATGATGCTCTTGGGTTAGAGACAAAAAAGACTTAATTTTTAAAGCAATAGTGAAAGCCAGTGAGATATTTGTGTGTGTGTGTGTGTGTGTGTGTGTGTGTGTGTATCTGTGTGTGTGTGTGTATTTATATATTTGAAGTGAATCTTCCAGGCCTCAGTGCCACTGAGTGAAGCAAAGATAGCCATGTGAAACCTACACAAAAAATGGGTTCTGACTTTGAGCAACTGCACTTTATATAATGAGAAATATGCATCCATGAACTTTACTCTGGAGGATGACAGTAGCTTAGAAATAACTTGTAAAAATATTCTTGCAAATATACTACAGAATATAGAGCAGCTGGTGTTCACTTGAAGATATGCACATACTTGACAATGCAATAAAATTGTTCTTTTTCTTTTGTTTCTTGAAGGTTCCTAGCTATCAAGACGGATACATATTTCTCCTAATAAATACATAGCTCTCCTTAAAAATGAGGCATGACAATTTGTTGAGAATATTTATTCTTTTTCTAGCCCTAAGCCTTAAGATGAAATAGGGTTTGCAATCCTATCTAGAGTACAACTCAACAAAAGAAATAGATGGAGTTCAAATTTTACACATCTGGAAGCTTTTCTCACAGAGCCATTTCTTAATGGAGATGTGGAAGAAATTAAGGAAAAATAGGTCTCCGAATATATTTTAGAGAAGATATTCTATGTATTTTAACAGTAGTAAAGAATTACATTTCTGTTTTTTATTGTGTAAATATTTACAGAGTATGTGCAAAGAACCAAAGTTCATTCCAGAGCATATCAACGAATAGAATGTAGCAAATTTTCTCTATATTGTTTGTATATTTATAGAATTCAGTCTGACTTCTCTCCCATTTTGATAAACAGAGCAACTCTTTGAAATAAGGAAAACAAACATTATTTTTCTACCTAGAGGATTCTACACACTTTGCGGCCTACAAAATATAGAAAAGATTTATGCACAACCCTCATCTTCAAGGAGCAATTGTCAGTATCCCAAGTAGCTTGTTTATATCTCCTACCCCTTTGCTCCCAGCTGTCAAACTAGGTGAGTGATGACTGAATTCTATAAGACAGAAAAGCTCAGATAATTCACAGGCATGTAGTTAGTATCCAATTGAACCTTCTTCACTTGGATTATGTTTTATCACCACTATTGTGAGAACTTCAACTTCCTTATTTGAAAACTACTCTACTACGCTGTCTAGTTAACACAGTAGATGAATGTCATTATTTCAAATTTCATTTAACTGAAATTGGAAGGATTAATTTCTCAGATACTATTCACATTTGAAATTCAGTAGCCACATATAGCCAGTGGCTAGTCTGTTAGACAACGCATATATAGAATATTTGCATTATCATAGATGTTTTTGTTACAATTTTTTAGAGTGTGTTTCTGCTTGTTAAGGAATGGTCCATGTTCATAAACTACATATGCTCCATAGTTGGTACTCAGATGGAAGATCAGACCAGAAAGACCAGGCACCCATGAGGTTAAGATATAGATATAAATTGTTCTACATGGCGCATTTATTTGTGAGGAGAAAGAGGATCAAACAGTCAATGTCAGTAAAATCAACCCTCTCAATTCTAGGAATGAATAGGTGAAAATTTTAGCAATTCTTTGCAGCTTTGCTTCTGTGATTGGAACTGGCTGTGGTATTCTCAATGGTGATTTTGTTGGAAAGTATAAATGTGTAATCATCACATTAGCTCACAGAAGAATTATGGTTTGTGCTTTGTAAATGTCATTTGGTATTTACAAATGACATTTTAATTTTTCCTGGTATCAATACACCACAAATACCTTTATATGGTTTCTGAGTTTTTTTTTTACATTTTTTATTGTGAAAATACCGTACAGAGGGTTTAAAATTATATGAGCAAGGTAATGAGTGCATTTCTTATCAAGCATTGCTGCCTCCTCCTTTGTTTCCCCTTATGATCCTTTCTCATCTCCCCCCTCTCAGCCCCTTTGCCACCCCCCACGCCAAAACTGTAAAGTCGTTTTGGGACATAACGACTTGTACATCTCATTGTTGCCTATTAAACATTTTTTCCCTTCCCCTCCACAGATTATACCAACATCAAATACATGAAAATAGGGATTATACCATGGGGAAGGAACATACAAAGCAACAAAGAAATCATCTTATACGTATGTCACAAACAATAGCATGAAAGCAAAAAGTATTTGAATACTTATTTTGGGTTCATTTCACCTAACATCAACTTATTTGAGCGTTTCAGCTTGTCTGAGACTTATACTAGTTATTGCAAATAAGGGAAACCATGGGACCTATGTTTCTTTGGTCCTGGCTTACTTCACTTAATATAATTTTTTTCCAAGTCTTTCCATTTACTAACAAATGGGACAATATTATTCAATCAACTCCAAATTTATCAAAGAACTTGGAGTCAAAGTAGACATTCTGAAAACATTACAGGACGGAATAGGGTATACCCTTGGTCTGAGTTGTTTCTTTCGTTAATTTTGATTCTTCTTACAGCAGACATTTTAAAAATTAGTAGAAAACTTATGACGTTCTCATGTTTTATAGTCCCATTAGTACTCACTAAGTTAGAATGAAAATCCAAGAGCTATGTAAAGAAATTGTATCTCCAAGCACCTGTACCCTTTCATTAATTTCTGGAACTAAGAGAACTGGCTCCCCAGAGTCTGACCTTAAGAATTCAAGAATGAGGTGGGAATAAGACAAGGAAAGAGAGACAAAGTAATTCGCACTGGTGTTGCTGTGCTGTCACAATGAACACCTGTTCTCAGGCAATCGTTTTGAATCTCACAGTTAGCTTTTTTTGTGCTTTTTTATTAGTATGACAAAGATAACTGGCTTAACCACATTTAGAGGGGAAACAAAGGAGGAGGCTACAATGCTTGATAAGAAATGTACTCATTATGTTGCCCATGTAATTGCAACCCCTCTGTACAGTATTTTCACAATAAAAAAATAAAAAAAATAAATGGGTGGGACACATTCTTTTATGTGAGGAATCTTCCTCAAAATTGTGTGTCATGAACTTTGGGTCTCGGTGCCTTTTCCATCCTTGTTGCAAGTATGTATTTCTACAAATGGAGAAGTTGATTCACCATTTGCCTTTAAATGATTAATTATTTGGATTTGGGGGATTGTGTGATTTGCTGTAGAAGTAAGGTATTATGGTTAGGACCCTTTGGTTCATGTTGACATTTATTTGTGGAATTTTTATTGGTGTCCTTGCTCATGGACTCATGTCTAAGTAATTCTTCCTATATTCCAGTATAATCCAGTAGAGTGGGACAATGCATTAGAAATTTAAAACATGATTATAATTTTTAAATATACTTTTAAATATAACATCATAAATAAAACCATTGTTTTCTGTAATTTTAATATTATTTTCCAGGTTATGTACAGAGGGGTTCCAGTTACATAAGTAAGGCAGTGATAACATTTCTTGTGTAACTTGTTACACCCTCCCTCATTTTTCTTCTTCTTTCCCTGGCTCTCCCAATCCAGCCGCCCAAGTTGTACAGATCATTTCCAACATATTTTCACTTTTGATTTCCTTTAAGTAAATGTTTGCGCAGTTCCCATCCTAGAGCTCCACAATGTGAATATTGAAACACCACGGTTTTATCCCTCTGCCTTGCATATATGCATATATATGCATATATATATATATTTATATATATATTTGCCTACAATTTGGGTACATATATTTGTATGATTATTGATTTGTTTATTGCCAAAATTGGAGTTTGAATTCACATTATTCTCTGCTTTTTGTCCTTCAATGCTATTAACATCTCCATTTCCGGCATTTTGGTGGTTAAATGGATTTTCCCCCAGGGGCTGACTTTGAACCATGATCCTCAAATCTCACCCTTGTGAGTAGGTATGATTACAGGTGTGAGCCTACTTTATACTTTGACTTTTCATCTCATTGTATCATACATATATTTTCTAACCAATATCATCTTTGAAATTTCATACTGTTCTAAGAACATCACTTATAATGATTATAGGGGAATCCAATGCTTATAAATTCCATAATTAATTGAACTATCTCTATCACTGAAAATATTTGTTGTCTTCAAAATATTAAATGTATCATCAAAGTTCTTTTGGATTTTTCATTATGGTATTCATTTTTTTTATAAATAGATAAGTATCTGCTAGTTAGAACTAAATAAAAATTTCTTCTTACATAATGATCCATCTTAACGTGGCTCATCTAAAACAGTAAGTTACTCCTCCCTGTGAAGTTATTCTTTTTCCAGCATTCAGTTCCAGTTGTGAAACTTTTACACACCTTACCCACTATAATGCCTTTGTCAGAAATCCCTCTTGCTATCATACAGTTTTTGTAAAAACCTTTTCCATGGTATTTCATTAATAGGAAGGCATATGTAAATAATACTAACTTAATGACATCATTTCCACGGGTATTTGCATTTTAGCCTGGATCAGAACTTGATTCTAACAAGATTTTATTTTAATGGTAGAATCAGAGCATCAATCGGGAGGCTGCGATTACCCTTATGAACAAATTTTTTCTTTCATTGCTTATTTTTGTTTTGGAATTTGAAGACTAAAGATTACTAACTCATATATCCTCTGTTGTTACTGTATTTGATTCCAGGTTCCTGCATCTTCTAAAAACATTTTTCTAATTTGGGGAGGGGAAGGCTAACAAAAAGGTGAAACAACGATAGTAGTTGACCAACTGTAACAATGAAATGTACAATACACTATGTTGAAAATGAACTTCACAACTTTTGGGTATGGAGAAGAAAGAGTTGGGGAATTAAGGAGGGAAGGAAATGTAGTAGGAAAACCAAGGATGGGGTAACAATGCTCAACAGGAAATGTACTAATTACCTTCCTCATTTAACTGTAACCCCTTTATACAGTATTTTTACAATAAAAATATTTTTTAATGATAACAAGCTCACACTACCACAGTGAACTTGCTATACACCTTAAATGTTCATAGGGCTGAAAATGGGAGACCTAAAAGAAAGCAACTTTCAATATAGATTGTCTATTTTTGTAGCACCAAGGTTCCAAATGCAGTACCAAGTGCACAGGAACCCAGAGTACAGTCATTAATCTCTAGAATTCTGAGTTCTTTTCTTTGGCTGGAAATCTCTTGATTTTATTATACAAAATATGCAGAAATGTCCTGAAAATTATTCATGCAGAAAAAACAAGTCTACAAAATCTGGAAAATTTGAACCGAGTCCAAAAGAGTAAAATAAGACAAGAAAAAGTCTATTCCTGTTTATATGAAAGCTAGGATTGAACATGGATCTACTAATAGTCTGAAGAAGAGAAACAATTATTTAAGTGAATTGTTATTATAAATGTAATATTATAATGATATGCATGGTAAAATAAAACCTGTTGATGAACCATGAACTTTGCCTGGGGAGTTGAAAAAAATCCTTCTTGCACAGTGTCTTGATACATAGGAAGGGAGAAAACAAATATTCTGTAAAATGATGAAAAGCTTGGGAATTTCGGTAATCTCGAAATACTATGACTAAGGAATGTAAAGTATCAGGAACAAAGTAGAAGTGAGTTGGGGAGTGAAATTGAAGAGATGGAAATGGCCATATAGCTTGGTATTATGGCACTTTCTTAATATGCATAGGGCTCTCGGTTCATCCCCAGCACTAAAAATGAAGGAAGGAAAGAGACCAAGAAAGATTTGTTAGGTGGTCTTAGCATCATCATAGAAGTTTTATTCTCTCTCTCTCTCTTTTCTTTTTTGGTCGGTCATGGAGTTGAACTCTGGGCTTGGGCGCTGTCCCTGAGCTCTTCAGCTCAAGGCAAGTGCTGTACCGCTTGAGCCACAGTGCCACTTCTGTTTTCTAGTGGCTTATTGGAGATAAGAATCTCATGGACTTGCCTGCTCAGGCTGGCTTTGATTCATGATCCTCAGATCTCAGCCTCCTGAATAGCTAATATTACTGTCTTGAGCCACTGGTGCCCGGCTAGAAGTTTTATTTTCTAGCCCAGGATTTCATAATGTTAATTACACATTATAACTGCATGGGATATTTTAAAAGTACATTTGCCAAAGTGTCAGCTGTTTTTAGTTGAGTGGGTACAGATGTATCAACTTCAGCTGATATGACTTCAGGCAGCAGTAAAGTAATCAGGATAGAGATATCATGGTAGCATATAAGAGTCTAGAAATTTAAACAAAGTTCTGTGACCCTTTTATTTCTGCAGAAAAATAAATGCGCATGGTATGTTAGCCTAAGTATGGATATAGGTTACTCTGAATTTCAATGAACCAATATACCAGTTTTGCAATCTCTCTTTTACCCTCAGTTTCCTATTTTGGACATGGCATCCCATGAGACTACAGTGAAAGAATGTTCATAACGTGTTTTCTGGCTACGCATTTTCAAATTTATTTTAACTACCATTAGTTGATTTGTTTATATAGTGTAAATTTGCACTAGGTGCTGATGAGCAAAGTGTAAGATGATGAAATATCCTGTCTTAGTTCTCTAGGGTACTTGATGTCATTCCTTACACTCCAAAATTTGTGAAGTCACAGTTGGACAAAAGGGCAGTTTTAAAACATTTCTCTATGGAGCTTTAACGTTTTTCAATATCAGAGAAACTCTGGAAAGATGGAAAAATAAAATAGAAAAACTGGCGCTGGGAAGGTGGCTCAGTGGTAGAGTGCTTGCCCTGCATGCATGAGGCCCTGGGTTCGATTCCTCAGCACAACATAAGCAGAAAAAGCCGGAAGCGGGGCTTAGGCTCAAGTGTTAAAGCGTTGGTCTACAGATGAAGAACTGGGGGACAGTGTCCAGGTCCAGATTTTAGGCCCCAGAACAAAAGAAAGAAAGAAAGAAAGAAAGAAAGAAAGAAAGAAAGAAAGAAAGAAAGAAAGAAAGAAAGAAAGAAAGAAAGAAAGAAAGAAAGAAAGAAAGAAGAAGGAAGGAAGGAAGGAAGGAAGGAAGGAAGGAAGGAAGGAAGGAAGGAAGGAAGAAAGAAAGAAAGAAAGAAAGAAAGAAAGAAAGAAAGAAAGAAAGAAAGAAGGAAAGAAGGGAGGGAGGGAGAGAGGGAGAGAGGGAGGGAGGGAGAGAGGGAGGGAGGGAAGGAGGAAGGAAGGAAGGAAAGAAAGGAAGGAAGGAAGGAAGAAAAGAAAAGAAAAGAAAGAAGCCACAACAGTCCTTTTCAGCTGGCTTACTGTCAGTCCTTTTGACTATGTTGACAAATTTCCAGAAACTGAATTGCTTATAAACAACAAATTTATTTCTGCATTCTGGAGCCTGTAGGTCCAAGATTACAATGCCAGCATAGTCAGGATATTTTATTTCTGAGTAATGCCTTATATTAAAGATCAGGAGTGAAATTTATTTGGTTTTGTTTATTTAATTCCCATTCATGAAGTTTTGCTTCCATGACTTAATTACCATCCACGTACACACAACTTCTGTAACATTACATTTGAGATAGAATTTCAATATGTGAAACTGGATGAAGGGTGTAAATAAATGTATTGTACTTATACATTCTTTTTTCTTTTTCCATAAGATTGTGGATCTAAGAACAGTAAGATCCAGACATTGAATGATCGGAAAGCTGACGTCTTAGCCATTCTATGATTCTCGAGTTTTATATTGATCTGGCTTATTTAATTCTCTGCCTTCACTACAAGATTATTTGGAGAATACATATGATAATTACACTAAGTGAGTAGTTATTTTGAGAATTATTTCAGATTGTTTACTTTTATTTTTTTTGGTAAGTACTTGGATTCAAATTCAGACCCTGGCATTTGCCAGGGAGGCACCTTACCACTTGAATCACGGTACATCCAGCAATCTTTGCTTTGATTGTTTTTGAGACAGAATTTTGCATTGGTTTATTCCCAGGATACCTGGATAGTGAACTTCATAGTTTTATGTCCAACGTAGGTAGGATGACAGCCACACATTGGCACACCCAGCTTTTATTGATTGAAATGGACGTCTCTTGTATGATTTCCAGCTTGACGTTGAACTGTGACTATGCACACTTTCATTTTCAGAGTAGGTAGGAGTATAGGTATAAACCACTTCATTTGGCTTCTATTATTTATGTTTATGAAAAGTCTGAAAGTATGAGAAAATTCTCTAGAGTTTACTAATCATACCGAGATTCTAGGTGATATACTTATGTTTATTCTGTCACAAACTATGCTTTGTGACAAACTATTTTATATTAAGATATTTCATATCAAGAATACAACTATGTATTGCTAATGCCAATTCAAAGAGTTGTGATGATCTAATTTCTATGTGTGGATTTGTTTCCTGGCAAAGCATCATGAGTACCTAGGCCAAAAATTTGATAGTCCTAACAAGCAAAAATTTGCTTCTAGTATCATCGGCAGTTTGCAAACAGGGGTTCGATGCTGTAGAGGAGACAGGTCACAGGGCAATTCCATGCTGAGACCCTAAAATAAATCTACCCTTTTCAAAATAGCAGAATGGTAAAAATTTGTCAAAATTATTATATGGGAACTTTCTTTACCTGATAAAGAGTACTGCATAAGAATGAAAGTTATCCCAGTTGCTCTGAAATCAGGTAAAGATGTCATCCATTTGTATTCAAACATATAGCAGGCATATTGGCTAATATAATGAAAAAAATATAAAGTTCTTGACAAATAGCTTTTATTCATAATATATAAAGAACTCTTTAACACACGAATATGCCAATAAATAACCCAATTAAGAAGAAACAGAGAGAAGGCAAATAAGCACATCCAAAACTCATACATTAAAAGACTGTTGTAGAAATTCTTCTCAAATGTGTTCAGATAATGCTTTCTGGAATGGAAGGAATGTAAATAATTTCACTATCATGATGCTTCCAATAATAGTTTTAAGAAAAATGCATAATGAACTTCAGAATTCATGGAATTCTTGTTTCATGTTCTATTGAATAACACCTTACAAAAGGTATATTCTTTAATTCTAGAAAACACCAATATTATTAGCTGTTCACAGAAAAAAAGCAACACATGACAACTCTAAAAAATATGTCCAATGTCACCTAGTTAGCACAAAAGTTTTAGGTATTAGTATAGTCACGGGGTTTGTAAGTCATGAATTGAATTTGAGCCATGGATTCTGGTTTCTGCTTAGTCTTAATTGTCATCTACACATCAGCCTTCAGAAACACATCAAGTCTCCTCTTGCCTTCATTTCTGTATTTGGAAAATGAAGATAATATTCTCCTAACCCTACATGATGAAATATGTAACACCATCAGATGATACAGAACATACATTGGCATTCTTGGGATTTATCCAACAATTGTTGAATAGCTTCTATAAAAAGCTATGAAACAGTTGTCTTATAGCTTTTATAAAAATCTCAACCATAATTTTATTTGCTTAAAACCTTGCTTAAAAGTGTATCCCAAATACCAAAGTATTTTACCCTAATTTTAAAAATGAATATAAAATCAACAAAATCCTTCTTCACATTCTGACACAGCTATGAAGTGCATTTTCATGAAACCATTACCTCTCATTTTCAGGTCATTGAACTTGGATTTAGAGAGTTGTTCTGTTACAAAACTCGTTGCAAAGAATTTCCTGTGATTTCCCCAAATGATGGTATTCATTTGTGTAAATGACTTCACAAAAGCTTTAAGGCAATTGAAGAAGGAAATTGTAGCCGAAAATTGCATAGAAAATATCTTGAAAATTGTATCATAATCTTTTTCCTTTTTCTTGTCTCTTTTTCTCAGGAGAAGGGATTGAACTCAGGACCTCAAACTTCCTGGATAATTGCTCTTGATCCATACACCTAGCACTTCGTTGAGTTTTAGATTGCTTTTCAGATAGTTTCATGTTAACTATCTAGACTGGCCTCAAACCTTGATCCCCCAACTTCTGTGGCACCAGTTTGTTTTAAATATTGAAGTCCCAGTATTATATTTTTACCATACCAACAGCAAACCTCTGATATTTTCCAGTTTCTAGCTCTTAAGTAGTTAAAATTGTAGGCATGTACCACTACATCAAGCTGAATTTTTTAAACGAAATCTTCCGCAGCTATGCTAACAAAGAAATATTCACTAACTTCTCTTTAGTCTCTGATTGTCTGCCTCTATAACTTCTTTCTCATTTTTCTCCTCACTGAAGCCGGCAAATTTGTAAGTTCAGTTTTGTTAATGTTTTCAAAATATTCCATTTTAGTCTACATTCTTCATGACTCATTTTCCATATCACAGTGATTTTCCTTACCAAAATATTTGTCTCAGCCAGGAAAGGTGACTGATTCCTACAATCCTAGGTACTCTGGAGGCTGAGATGTAAAGATTTTAGTTGGAAGCCAGCCAAATATTTTCTATCTAAAAGGAAACTGGGTGCCTACTAGTAACCTAAAAATCATTATTTCATATTTGTTATAATAACATCTTACAAATTTAATCTATTCATTTAATAACCTTAATAGAAACAAGAAATAAACATGAATTTCTCTCAGGAAATCCAAGTCATTCGTTACAACCCTAACTTATTTCGGGAGAGAGATGAAATCTCGTGCAGAAAACATAACTAGGTGCCATTGTAACGTTCTCCTTTCTGTCATTATCAAAGATGCTTCAGAGGAAACAGACATAAACAGATATGAGTCCTGGAACATATTGTAAATGCCAGCATTGAATGATCTCTCCATGGTAAGAAAGACAATGTTCATAAATTTTCACACACCTGAAGAACCCATCCTGTTGCTTTGCTCTGAGCCTGGATGAGTTTTCTCATTTGTCCTTCTGTGGCACTGCTTCTGTGGCAGATGTGTATCTTTTTCTTTATTTGGCCTATATGAAGTCATGTTTCCTCTTGCAAACAGTCTGAGAAGCTATTGCCAGGCCACAAGAAGTACAGATAAAATTTGTATCCCATATTCTCCCTTCACAGTTCTCCTGTCCTGAAAAACTGTTTACTAAACAAATGGAACAATAATTGCACAGTGATATAAACCTGAGTGAGCATTATCACACTAGTCATAACACCAGAGAGGAACAAGGCTGTTTTCTCATAAGATCAAAATATGCTAGTTTTATATGCATGTTTTATGTGTTCAAAATTCAATTAAGTAATTCACTATCCTGGAAATGATTGGCCAGACCTGATAGCTAAGTGTCTTAGGAGCTAGAGACAGTGTTTTTGTAAGCTTTATCAAAAGGGAGGGAAGAAAGTTAAAATCTATTGTTTATTTTATAGAATCAAAGTGATATTACAAAATTAGAATCACAAAAACATCTCTGCCCAGTCTATATCTCCGGTCTTTCCCTCAGCATGGCACTTTCTGTCTTTTCTGGCTGTGGTTAGGTCCACCTGCCCAGTGGTTCAGGTGTCTTCAAGGCATCTTGTTCCTAAAGTTGCACTTGGATTACCCAGTGGTGGTTGTGACCTGGCCAAAAACAGGACACAGGCCACTTGCATGGCATGACTTCTTTGTTGGCCGTGCAAGTAGGATTACAAGTGGAATTTCTGTGAACTTGACTCCAGAATGCAATCACTGAACCAAAAGGCCACCAAACTCTTTCTCCCCTCCTCCATTCCTACCTTCCTCCCTCCTTGAGAAAAAACAAAATAATTTTGCAGCTTTTGATACACACACAAACCACCCACCATCTCCCCTGGTAAACTAGGCTGCAAGTGACTAAACCATGTAATTGCATAATGCTGCACTCATTATTCTTGACAACATCTTCAGGTTGTTTGATACTTTCAGTTTTTTTTTCTTTTTATTGGTCGTTGGACTTGAACTTCAGCTCAAGCCAAGCTCTCAACCACTTGAGCCACAGTGCCACTTTCCTGTTTTTTGGTGATTAGTTGGACATCAGTGTCTGAAAGACTTCCCTGCTAGGGCTTGCTTTGGAACATGAGTTATTTTTTGTAAGTTTTTTATTGCAAAAATGCTGTACATAGGGGGTACAGTTACATGAGCAAGGTAGTGACTACATTTCCTATTGAGCATTGTTGCCTCATCCTTTGTTTTCCCCCTACCACCTCTTCCCTCCAACCTTCACAACTACACCCCCTCCCCCATCAAAGTTGTGAGGTTCATTTCCTTTAATATATATATATATATGAATATATATGCATATGCATATATATGGTAAAAATGTACAGAGGTGTTACAATTACATAAATAGGGTAATGTGTACATTCCCTAGCAAGCATTGTTACCTCCTCCTTTGTTTTCCCTCTACTATCACTTCCCTCCCCACCTCCCCAACACCTCTTGCCTACCCCCCACACACATTGTAAAGTTCATTTTTAACATATTGTCTTGTACAACTTGTCAGCACAATGGGTCAGCCTGCATCCTCATTTCCGCATTCCCCAATATCACTTCCACTCCCCCAGAACACCAGCATCAAATCCAGTGAAAAAAGGGGTTATGCCATGGGGCAAGAACATACAAAAGAAACAAAAGTTTCACATAGTGCATTTTAAGTACATTAAAAAACACTAGCAAGAAAGATTTTAAAAAACACTGTGTTCCTGTCTTGGGGTACATTTTGCTTAACATTTTCTTATGTGGTCTTATGTACATAGCCTTTGAACTTCTCTGCTTTTAATGGACATGTACTAGTCATTGTAAACAAAGGAAAGCATGGGAACTATGTTTCATTGGGCCTGACTTACTTCAGTTGAGATAATTTTTTGCAAGTTTTTCCAGTTCGTAACAACTGAGACAATGTCATTCTATCTGAGGGAGGCATTGAATTCAATTATATATATTTATACGGCATTTTCTTTTTCTTTTTTTCTTTTTTGGGTCCGGCGTGGGGCCTGAACTCTGAGCCTGGGTGCTCTCCCTCAGCTCTTCAGCTCCAGGCTAGTGCTCGCTCTACTACTTGAGCCACAGCGCCACTTCTGGCTTTTTTTCTTTCTGCTTATGTGGGGCTGAGGAATCAAACCCAAGGCCTCATGCATGCAAGGCAAGCGCTCTACCACTGAGCCACCTTCCCAGCCCACCATATTTTCTTGATATATTCATCTACTGAGGGGCATCTGGTTTGGTTCCCTATTTTAGATGTGGTAAATAATGCTGTGATAAACATGATTGTGCTGGTAGATTTGGTATTATCTTGTCTGTGATCATTTGGGTAAATGCCCAAAAGTGGTATTGCTGGGTCATAATGGAGCTCTAGGTGGAGTTGTTTTTTTGTTTTTTTTTTTTTTTGTTTTATTTTTTCGGTTGTGGGGCTTGAACTCTGGGCCTGGACGCTGTCCCTCAGCTATTCAGCTCCAGGTGAGCGCTCTACCACTTGAGCTACAGTGCCACTTCCAGTTTTCTAATGGTTTATTGGAGGTAGGAGTCTCATGTTCTTTCCTGCCTAGTCTGGCTTTGAACCGCGATACTCAGATCTCAGCCTCCTGAGTAGCTAGTAGTACAGGCGTGAGCCACCAGCTCGTGGCAATGTGGAGTCATTTGAGGAACCTCCATACTGCTTTCCAGCGTGGTTCAACAAGATTACACTCCCACCAATTATACAGTAGGGTTCCCTTCAAGCCATATTGCCTCCAGCATCTGTTACTAGATTTTCTGATTATAGCCATTCTAACTGGTGTGAAGTGGAATCTCAGCTTTGTCTTGATTTGCAATTCCTTTATGGCTAGGGAAACTGAGCATTTCATCATGTGTCTATTGGCTATTCTTATTTCTTCTTCAGAGAAGTCTCTCTGTAAGTCTTTAGCCCATTTGTTAATTGGGCTAATTTGTTAATTGTTTGAGGATTTGTCATTAGGAGATTTAGTTTTTTAGTTCTAAGTATATTTTAGACATGAGACCCTTGTCTATTGTTTGGTTAGTGAAGATTTTCCCCCAATCCACGGGCTTTCTGTTGATCTTGCTAGCTATGTCCTTTGCTTTGCAGAAGCTCTGCTGTTTCATGCAATACCATTTTCCCAACCTTTCTTTGATTTGTTTTGTTTCTGGGTCTCTATTAAGAAACATTTGGCCTGTGCCAAGGAACCCTAGAGTTTCTCCTATTCCTTCCTGTCATGTTTCCATGGAATCTGCTTTTCTTTCAAGGTCTTTGATCCATTTGGAGTTGATTCTGGTGCAGCGTGTTATATACAGTCCTAGCTTTAGTTTTCTGCAAGTTTTTAAACAATTTTGCAAACACCATTTACTGAAGTCTCTTTTTTCTTTCCATTGAATTTCTTTAGCACCTTATCAAAAATTAGGTAGCCATCGGTATGTGGGTTCATTTCTGGGACTTTAGTCCTAAACTATACGTCCTCGGTTCTGTTCTTGTGCCAGTACCAAGCTGTTTTGATTACTATAGCTTTGTAGTAGAGTTTTGAAATTTGGAATTGATATTCCTCCAGTGCTGCTTTTTCAACTAAGGATTGTTTTTGCTATTCAGTGTCTTTTTTTTTTTAGCTTAGAATTTATTTATTTTTTTTTAATTTAATTTAATTTTTTTGTGTGAACATACTGTACAGAGGGGTTACAATTACATGGGCAGGATAATGCGTACATTTCTTATCAAGCATTGCAGCCTCCTTTGTTTACCCTTCACATCCCTTCCCAGCCTCCCCCCTACCCCTCCACAAAATCCTCCCCCTCCCCTCCCCCCCACCAACGTTTTAAAACTCATTTTGACATGACAACTTGTACTTCTCATTGTTGCAACAGGTTCACCTGTATCCTTAAACGACTTGTTTTTCCCCATCTCCTCCACTAGTTATACTGACATCAAATATAGTGAAAGCAGGGGTTATACTGTGGGAGAGGGACATACAAAGCAACAAAGAGATAATCTTATAAATGCATTAGAAACAAATGCATGAAATAAAAAAGCATTAAAATACATATCTAAGGGTTCATTTTCCTAACATCACATTATCTGACCTTTTCCGCTTGACTCATACATATACTAGATATTGCAAATAAGGGAAACAATTTTTGGGTTTCTTCTTCTATTTCATTGAAGAATAAAGCTGGGATATTGATAGGTATCGCATTGAATTTGTAGATAGCCTTTGGCAGTATTGCCATTTTCACAATGTTAATCCTCCCAATCCAGGAGCACGCGAGGTTTTCCCACTTGCTTAGTTCTCATTTAATTTCTTTTTTCAGGTTTTTAAAGTTTTTCTCATACAGATCCTTCATCTCTTTTGTTAACTTAACTCCTAAGTATTTTTTTTTGTGGGGCTATTGCAAAAGCGGTTGTTTACCTAATTTCAGCTGTGCTATTCTCATTATTGTAATACAGGAAAGCTATTGACTTCTGAGGGTTAATTTTATACCTTGCTTTTTTGCAAATATTTCCGATCAGCTCAAATAATTGGAAGTTGAATCTATTAGTTTTTTTTCTATTAGTTTCTTTAAATAGAAGATCATGTCTTCTGCAAAGAGGGAGAGTTTTATTTCATTTTTCCCTATTTGGATCCCCTTTATATCAGCATCTTCTCTTATTGCCCTAGCTAAGCATTCTAATACTAGGTTGAAGAGGACTGGAGAAAGTAGACATCCTTGTATTGTTCCCTGAATTTAGAGGAAATGGTTTTAACCTTTCACCATTAAGTGTAATTCTGGCTGTCGGTTTGTCAAATACAGCCTTTATTGTATTGAGGAATGTTCCATGAATTCCTAGTTTTACCAGAGCCTTCATCATAAATGTGTGTTGGATCTTGTCAAAGTATTTTCCTTATCTATTGAGAAAATCATGTGGTTCTTATTCTTGCTCTTGTTGATATGATGAATTATATTAATTGTTTTGTTTATATTGAACCAGCTTTGCATCACTGAAATGAGTTCTGTTTGATCTTGGTGTATGACTTTTTGATGAGTTGTTGAAATCGATTGGCCAAGATTTTATTGAGAAGTTTTGCATTGAAATTCATCAAAGAAAGGGGTCTATAGTGCTCTTTCTTTGATGAGTTCCTGCCTGGTTTTGGGATGAGGATTATGCTGAATTCATAAAAAGAGTGTGATAGGGATGTTTTGCTTTTAATGTCATTGAAGAGATGGAGGAGTATTGGTGTGAGTTCTCCTTTGAAGGCCTTGTAGAATCCAGATGTAAATACATCCAGTCCTGGACTTTTCTTTGGATGGAGGTCTTTTTCTTGTCGGTCATGGGGCTTGAACTCTGGGCCTGGGCGCTGTCCCTGCCCTCTTCAGCTCAAGGCAAGAGTTCTACCACTTGAGCCACAGTGCCACTTCTGTTTTTTTTTCTAGTGTTTTATTGGAGATAAAAGTCTCACGGACTTTTATGGAGGGGCTGACTTTGAACTGTGATCCTCAGGTCTCAGCCTCCTGAGTAGCTAGGATTATAGGTGTGAGCCACTGGTGCCTGGCAAAGGTTGGGGGTCTTTTATTGCTGCTTCTATTTTGATGCTTGATATGGGTCTGTTATGTTGGCTTAAATCATCTTGGTTTAGTTAGGGCATGTCAATATTTGCTAGAAATTTGTCCATACCTTTCAGATTCTCAAACTTACTAGCCTAAAATTTTGAGAAATATGCCCTTAGTATATTCTGAATCTTGGCTGTTTCTGTAGTGGTGTTTCCATTCTCATCTTTGAGTTTGTTTATTTGGGTGTGTGCTCCTTTTTTCTTATAAGATTTGCTAAGGGTCTGTCAATTCTCTTAATTTTTTTGAAGAACCAAATCTTTGTTTTGTCAATTCTTTCTATAGTTTTTTAAAATATAATTTATTTAATTTGGATTTAATTTTAATTATTTGTTCCCATCTACTGGATTTGGGTTTAGCTTCTTGTTTTTATTTTTCAAGGAGCTTTAGGTGCCTCATTAAGTTGTTAGTTTCAGATCTTTTCAATTTGTTAATGCAGGAACTCAGAGCTATAAACTTGCCTCTGAGTACTGCCTTTGCTGTGTCCCAGAGGAGCTGGTAATATGTGTGTTCATTTTTGTTGAATATCATGAACAGTTGAGTTTCCTTTCTAATCTCTTCCAATACCCTCTGGTGGTTCAAGAGTGTGTCATTCAGCCTTCAGTTTTTACTGTTTTTCCTTTGGTGGCTTTTGATGTTGAAGTCTAATTTTATTCCCTTGTGGTCTGATAGAATGCAGGGCATAATTTCAATGTTTTTAAATTTGGACAGATTTGCTTTTTGGCCTAGAATATGGTCTATTTTGGAGAATGTCCCATGTGCTGCTGAGAAGAAGGTTTAATCTGATGCTGCTGGGTGACATATTTGTTAAATATCTGTTAAGTCTTGTTGATCTATACAGATTTTAATATCCGATGTTCTTCTCTTGAGTTTTTGACGGGTTGATCTCTCTAGTGGAGAGATAAAGTCCCCCAAAATTAATGTCTTTGGATCTATGTGAGATTGGAATAAAAGTAGTGTTTCTTGGATAAGTTTTGGTGCTCTGTTATTTGGTGAGTAGATATTTAGGATCATAATATCCTCCTGAAGGAGAGATCCCTTAATTAGTATGTAGTGACCTTCTTTATCAGTTCTCATTGATTTTAATTTGAAGTCTATTTATCTGATATTAGGTTTGCAAGTCCTGCCTGTTTATGGGGTCCATTTGCTTGATATATTTTATTCCAGCCTTTCAGTTTCTGAATATGTTTATTTTTTTGGGCCAGGTGTGTCTCTTGAAGACAGCAGATAGAAGGATCTTGCTTTTTAATCCAACTGGACAATATATGTTGCTTCATTAGAGTTAAGACCATTCATTAGTATTGAGGGTTAGGACTGAGAGGTGTTTGTCCTTACCATTTTATTCATTTGGTGGGGGGGAAGCTGTGCCTTGGCTGGTCTTGTTGTGATTTCATATTTCTCTGTGGACTGCTTCATTGCATATATTCTGTTCTTGTTGGTTTTCTATATTTAGAATGTGTTTGAGGATTTTTGAAGAGCTGGTTTGGTAGCGATATATTGCGTCAGATATTCCTTGCTGTGGAAGGTTTTTATTTGTCCTGTTGTGAATGAGAGGTTAGCTGTGTAGATTATTCTTGGTTGGTAGTTATTTGACTTTAACGCATGGTAGACCTCTTTCCAGGACATTCTTGCTTTTATAGTATCTTCTGTGAAATCTGAGGTAATTCTGATTGGGTTACCTTTATATGTGATTGTTCTCTTCTCCCTGGCAGCTTTAAGAATTATTTCTTTAATGGCTATTGAGCGGTTATGGATTATAATGTGGGCGTGGGATGACTTGTTCTGTTCTGGTCTATTTGGTTTTCTAAAAGCTTCTTGTATGTGGACAGGCCTGTCCTTTTTATATTTTGGAAGTTATCTGCTAGGATACTGCTGAATGCATTTCCTAATCCATCGGCCTCTCCAAGCCCTCTTGTAATCCTATTATTATCATATTAGGCTTTCTGAATGTATCCTGTATTTCCTGCAGTGATCTGTCATGATTCTTAATTTTGTTATGAATAATTGTGTGCTCTTTCTCTATGGAGTCCAAACTGTCTTCAGCTACTGATATTCTTTCTTTGTCCTCTTCCATTCTATGTTGAAGACATTTTACTTTGGTGTTTAACTACTTTCCTTCTTGCTGGTCTTTCTTAATGGTGCCCAGCTTCTAATTAAGATTTTCTTTCAAGCCTTGAATAGATTACCTTAGCTCCTGTAGTTGATTATCTGACTTCTTTTTCCACTCCTTAATCTGAGTTCCTACCTTTTAATTAGATTCTTTCTCCCTCTGCTGGAGTTCCTCTATCTTTTTATTTGTGGAGGCCATGAAGTCATCTACTAACTTCTATTTGGCCTCTTCGCATTCACTGATAACCCCATGTAGGGTGTCCAATTTTTTATTCAGCAGGTTTACCAGCCATGCATTTAATATATTTTGATCATTATCTTCTAAGTCATTCTGGGACTGCTATGTAGCTTGTTTATGTGGAGATGGTGGTGTGATTTGTTTATTTGCTCTTTTCCTTGTGTTTCTGCAATTAGTTCTACCCATTTGGAGACAAGAACCACACTGGTACAACAGGACAGTCTTTTAGGACCAGAGCCAACCTGGTGTCGTGTAGATTTGTAGATCTTAGGGTTTCAGAGGTAAGGTTAGATGTTTTCCTGTTTAACTCTTTTTCCTTGCCTGCAGAGGGATATTTTAGCTTTGGGGTCGAGATTTCATATAGTTGTAACTTTTGAGACAATATAGGTTTGACTAATAAGTAGTTTGCTCCTTAAAGATAACAAAATGGGCCCCTTGTACTCAAAGTTGGCAAATGGAACCAATTTTGTATTCAAATATAGAACCAACTGTAAATTGGGTCAGATATAAATCATTAGGGATCAATGGGCTGGATCAGATGGAGAAGTGAAGGATTAGGATTGGAGAGATACAAATTTAAGTTCAGGAGAGAACTTGGGTATAATGATAGTAGAGGGGTAAGAACAGCTTTGGGAAGGGTATATGTACTAGGAGGAGAAGAAATACTTGTTACTGAGTGTAAAAAGTTTAAATAATTCCAAGAAAGCTTATGTAGCAAGTAGCTTAGAGATCAAGATGAAGATAAGAAAAAGAATATATATATATATATATATATATATATATATATATATATATATATACTTTTTCTTATATATAGAGGAGACTTGCTGAGATAAGAAAAAGATCATCCAGATATTATTGGAAAGTGGCTTAATCTAAGTTAACTCCTGTAATTATTTTTTACTCTCATAGAAGGAGGCCTTATTTGTGTATAGAACTAGACAGGGTAGCCTTGATGGAGTAGTAGTATAAGGTAGAGAAAAAGAGGTGAAGTGGGAGTGAGAAGAAAAGAAAGGAAAAAAACTTAAAAATTAGCAAGATGGAAAGTTGAAGAAGAAACCAAATAATAATGAAAAATAGAAACTTTAAGTGGAATAGCAAATCCTAACTCACAATACACATAAGTAACACATAGAAATACAAATGAACAACAAATGATCAGGCATAACAACTAACAAAGCAAAACCAAAGCAAGAAGATAATACTAAAGAATGGATTTTTCAGGTTCTTTGGGGGAGCTCTAATCTCCATGTAGTCCTCCGAGCAGATTCCTGATGGAACCTCGTATGCCTTGCTGTAGTCCACTTTCATTGTGGCTTAGTTGGGAGCAGATGTCTTTTTTTTTTAAATTTTATTTTATTTTATTTGTGAACATATTGTACAGAGGAGTTACAATTACATGGGCAGGATAATGCGTATATTTCTTACCAAGCATTGCAGCCTCCTCCTTTGTTTACCCTTCACATCCCTTCCCAGCCTCACCCCTCCCCCCATCCCAATCTTTCTCCTTGCCCCCCCTTCTCCCCCCCCCCCGCACCGACTTTGTAAAGCTCGTTTTGGACATGAGAACTTGTACTTCTCATTGTTGCAACAGGTTCACCTGTATCCTTAAACAACTGGTTTTTCCCCATCTCCTCCACAAGTTATACTGACATCAAATATATTGAAAGCAAGGGTTATACTGTGGGAGAGGGACATACAAAGCAACAAAGAGATAATCTTATAAGTGCGTTAGAAACACATGCATGAAAGAAAAAAACATTAAAATACACATCTAATGGTTCATTTTCCTGACATCACATTATCTGACCTTTTCCGATTGACTCATACATATACTAGATATTACAAATAAGGGAAACCATGGGACCTAGGTTTCTTTGGGGCTGGCTTACTTCACTTAATATAATTTTTCCAAGTATTTAAATTTCCTAACGAATGGGGCAATGTAATTATTTCTGATGGAGGCATAGAATTCCATTGTGTATATATACCACATTTTCTTGATCCATTCATCTACTGAGGGGCATCTGGGTTGGTTCCATATCTTAGCTATGGTAAATAATGCTGCAATAAACATAGTTGTGTTGGTAGCTTTAGTGTGGTCTTGTTTGTAAACATTTGGGTAAATGCCCCAAAGTGGGATTGCTGTGTCATAGGGGAGTTCTATGTGAAGTCTTTGGAGAAACCTCCATACTGCTTTCCAAAGTGGTTGAACAAGTTTACATTCCCACCAACAATGAAGTAAGGTTCCTTTCTGTCCACATCCCCTCCAGCAACTGTTGTTGTTAGAGTTCTTGATTTTTGCCGTTTAACTGGAGTGAGGTGATATCTCAATGTTGTTTTGATTTGCATTTCTTTTATGGCTAGGGATGTTGAACATTTCTTCATGTGTCTATTGGACATCCTTTTTTCTTCTTCATAGAAGTTTCTCTTAAAATCTTTCGCCCACTTATTTATTGGGCAGTTGTTTCTTTGAGGATTTGTTGTTGGGGGGTTTAATTTTTGAGTTCCAAGTATATTTTAGATAAGAGACCCTTGTCCGTTGTATGGCTAGTAAAGATCTTCTCCCAATCCATGGGCTTTCTATTGATCTTGCTAGCTATGTCATTTGCCATGGAGAAGCTCTGCAACGTTATGCAATCCCATTTGTCCAGCTTTTCTTTGATTTGTTGTGTTTCCGGGTCTCTATTCAGAAAATTTCGGCCTGAGCCAAGGAGACCTAGGGTTTCTCCTATTACATCCCGTAATGTCTGCTTTGAATTCAAGGTCTTTGATCCATTTGGAGTTGATTCTGGTGCAGGGTGATATATAAGGATCTAGCTTAAGTTTTCTACATGTAGTTAACCAATTTTGCCAGCACCATTTAATGAAGAGGTTGTCTTTTTTCCATTCTATTGTTTTAGCTCCCTTATTGAAGATTAGATGGCTATAGCTCTGTAGGTTCATTTCTGGGTTTTCAATTCTATTCCATTGTTCCTGAGGTCTGTTCTTCTGCCAATACCAAGTTTTTTTGATTACTATGGCTTTATAGTAGAGTTTGAAATTTGGTATTGATATTCCTCCAGCAGTGTTCTTTCCATTGAAGAGCGTTTTTTCTATTCCGGGTCTTTTATTGTTCCATATGAATTTTTGGATTGCCTCTTCTATTTCCTTGAAGAATGAGGTTGGAATTTTGATAGATATTGCCTTGAATTTGTAGATAGCCTTGGGAAGTATTGCCATTTTCACGATGTTAATCTTTCCAATCCAGGAGCATGGTCGGTTTTGCCAATTTTTAAGTTCTGTGTTGATTTCCTTTTTTAAGATTTTAAAGTTTTCATCATAGAGGTCCTTCACTTCTCTAGTTAAGTTAATTCCTAGGTATTTTATTTTTGGGGGGCTATTACAAATGGAGTTGCTTTCATAATTCAGCCACACTTTTCTCATTGTTGGCATATAGAAAGGCCATTGATTTGGGGGGGTTAATTTTTTAACCTGCTACTTTGCCAAAGTTTTGAATCAGCTTGAGTAATTTGGGAGTGGAGTCTATGGGATTCTTTAAATACAAGATCATGTCATCTCAAAGAGGAAGTGTTTTATTTCTTCTTTCCCTATTTGGATCCCCTTTATGTCTGCATCTTGTCTTATTGCTGTAGCTAGGTATTCTAATACTAAATTGAAGAGAAGTGAAGAGAGTGGGCATCCTTGTCTTATTCCTGAGTTAAGAGGAAATGGCTTTAGTTTTTCACCATTGAGTATAATGCTGGCTGTAGGTTTGTCATATACAGCGTTTATTGTATTGAGGATTGTATTGTATTGTATTGGATTCCTAATTTGTACAAAACCTTCAACATAAAGGGGTGTTGGATCTTCTCAAATGCTTTTTCTGCATCTATTGAGATAACCATGTGGTTCTTATTCTTGCTCCTGTTGATGTGATGAATAATATTAATTGATTTGCGTATATTGAACCAGCTTTGCATCCCTGAAATAAATCCTGTTTAATCATGGTGTATGATTTTTTGGATGAATTGTTGAAGTCGATTGGCCAAAATTTTGTTGAGAAGTTTTGCATCAATGTTCATCAAAGAAATGGGTCTATAGTTCTCTTTCTTTGATGAGTCCCTGCCTGGTTTTGGGATGAGGATTATGATGGCTTCATAGAATGTGTTCGGTAGTGAGCTTTCTCTTTCAATTTCATTGAAGAGTTGGAGGAGTATTGGTGTAAGCTCTGCTTTGAAGGCCTTATAAAATTCCGCTGTAAAACCATCTGGTCCTGGACTTTTCTTAGCTGGGAGGTCTCTTTCTTATTGCTGTTTCTATATCAGTTCTTGATATGGGCCTGTTAAGCTGGTTTAACTCATCTTGGTTTAGTTTTGGCATGTCAATATTTGCTAGGAAAAGGTCCATTCCTGTCAAATTCTCAAAGTTATTAGCATAATGTTTTGAGAAGTATTCCCTTATAATGTTCTGAATCTTGGTTGTTTCCGTGGTGATGTTTCCATTCTCATCTCTGAGTTTATTAATTTGGGTGTTTTCTCTTCTTTTTCTGATAAGATTTGCTAAGGGTCTGTCAATTTTGTTAAGTTTTTCGAAGAACCAACTCTTTGTTTTGTTGATTATTTCTATAGTTTTTTTTGGATTCTAATTCATTTAATTCTGATTTAATTTTGATTATTTCTTTCCGTCTACTGGATTGGGGTTTATCTTGCTGCTCTTTTTCAAGGAGGTTTAGATGTGTCATTAAATTGTTAGTTTTAGATCTCTCCAATTTGTTGATGTAGGAGCTCAGAGCTATAAACTTGCCTCTGAGTACTGCCTTTGCTGTGTCCCAGAGGAGCTGGTAATTTGTGTGTTCATTTTTGTTGAATAGCATGAACATTTGAATTTCCTTTCTAATCTCTTCCATGACCCACTCATGATTCAGCATTGTGTTGTTCAGCCTCCATGTGATACCGGACTTTCTTTGGTGGTTTTTGGTGTTGAGTTCTAATTTTATTCCCTTGTGGTCAGAGAGGATGCAAGGTATAACTTCAATATTTCTGAATTTAGACAAGTTTGGTTTGTGGCCTAAAATGTGGTCTATTTTAGAATATGTTCCATGTGCTGCTGAGAAAAACGTGTATTCTGATGCTGCTGGGTGAAATGTTCGGTAGATGTCTGTTAAGTCTAGTTGATCTATGCAGCTGTTTAGATCTGCGGTTTCTCTGTTGAGTTTTTGCCGAGTTGGTCTATTTAGTGGGGAGAGTTGTGTGTTAAAATCCCCAACAATTAATGTCTTTATATCTATATGGGATTTGAGGGAAAGTAGTGTTTCTTTGATAAATTTGGGTGCTCCATTGTTTGGCGAATAGATATTTAGAATTGTAATATCCTCCTGAAGGAGAGATCCTTTAATTAGTATGTAGCGACCTCTTTATCTCTTCTCATGAATTTGAATTTGAAGTATATTTTATCTGATATTAGGATTGCAACTCCCGCCTGTTTATGGGGGCCGTTTGCTGGGTACATTTTGTTCCAGCCTTCAACATTGAAAATGTTTTAGTTTTTACAGGCAAGATGTGACTCCTGCAGGCAGCAGATAGAAGGGTCTTGTTTTTTAATCCAACTAGACAGTCTATGTCGCTTAATTGGAGAGTTCAGTCCGATAACGTTAAGAGATAGGACTAAGAGGTATTTGGGAGTTACTGCCATGTTATCCACCTTCTTGGAGGCTGTGAAAACTGGGTTCTTCCAATTGTTCTTGGATTCTCAGTTTTGGTGCAGTTTCTTGGCCTTTGTTGCGGTCTTGTTGGTTTTCTATGTGTAGGACATCTTTAAGAATCTTTTTTAGGGCTGGTTTGGTGGAGATGTATTGTTTCAATTTTTCTTTGCTATGGAAGGTTTTTATTTGGCCTTCAGTTATGAAGGAGAGTTTAGCTGGTTACAGTATTCTTGGTTGATAATTGTTTGTTTTTAGGGCATGGCATACATCATTCCACCCTCTTCTTGCTTTGATTGTCTCTGCTGAGAAATCTGAGGTAATTCTAATTGGTTTCCCTTTATAGGTGATTAACCTTTTCTCCTTGACAGCTTTAAGGATCTTTTCCTTGGTCTGAGTTGATCCTGTGTGGATTATAATGTGACGGTGGGATGTCCTATTCTGGTCTGGTCTATTTGGGGTTCTAAAAGCTTCTTGTATCTGAATAGGCCTATATTTTGTATGTTTGAGAAGTTCTCTGCCAGGATCCTGTTAAACAAATTTCCTATACCGTTAACTTCTTTTTCTAGGTGCTCCTCTACAGCCATTGTCCTTAGATTAGGCCTTCTTATGATGTCTTCTAAGTGTTGGATATATATATCATATTTCTTGGGCTTGTCTTGGATGGTTGTATGTTCTTTCTCTATAATATCTAGGCTTTCTTCAATCCCTGAGATTCGATCTTCTGCATGGTCTAACCTGCTGTCAAGACTCTCTACTTTGTTTTTTATCTCTTTTCCTTCTAATTGGTCAGCTTTGATGGCTTCAAGTTCTTTGTTGAAGCTCTGTTTTAGGTCTTGTATGAATTTCTTTACTTCCTTAATTTGGTGTTCAGTGTTTGTTCTCAAATCACTTAGTTGATTGGTTATGGTTTCTTTGGACTCCCATTCCTTCTGTTGGGTTTCATTCAGCATTCCCTTTGTGGTCTCTCTGACTTCCTTCAGCTCTTTGTTAATGGATTCCATGAATGCCTTTAGCGATCTTTGTGTATTCTCTACCTGGTCTCTCAATTCGTGAATTACTCTTTGATTAGCTTCCTCCCGTTTGTGGGATTCCTGCAGTTCTCTTTACTCCCTTTCGTGGGATTCCTGCAGTTCTCTTTGAGTGTTCTCAGCCTGCTCGCGCCATTCCTCCCTTTCTCTTTGAGTATTCTCAAGTTGTTCACGCAAATCCTGTATCAGTTTTTGAGTAGCTTCCTCATGCTTATGATATTCCTGTATAAATGTGTTGGTTGCCTCCTCTCTCTCCCTATCACGCTCATACAGAGTCCTTTGTAAGTTGTCAAACTTCTCATTTATCATGTTTGCCACCAGTGTTTGTAGAGTTATTTGGGAACTCTCCTCTAGATTGTTCATTATCTGATCTGACCCCTGATTATCAAGATTGGGAATTGAGATACCCGGATTTGCCATTTTTCTTTTGTTTTTCCGGCTTACTCTGCCCATTTGAGATGAAAATAGCACCAGTTTTTTGGTAGGACATTATCTTAAGGCAACCATCAACCAACGTTTGCATTTATACAGTCTATAGTCCACTGATACAATCTAGTTCAACAGATATATCTATTCAACATCAAACAACTATATGTTAATGGGCTTCGAACCGCAGAGAAGAATTTGGAAAACCAGAAATTTTTAGGGTTAGGGAGAGATGCGGGTAAAAAATAGGAATAGATTGGTGTGGGGAGGCACAGGGAGAGTTAACTATGTCCTAATCTCAATGCAGGAAATAGGTTGGGTAGGATGCAAGTAGAGAGAGAGAGAGAAAAAGAAGAAAGGGAAAGGGAAATGAAAAGAGACCAGAAAAAAATAGAAATGTAAAAATTAATATAGTTATAGAGATTGAAAGACCATCTATTTAGAGAGGATGTGAATATATTGAGAAAACAGGAGGGAGATAGAGGAGATGTGAAAAACTTAAAAAAATGCTTAAAATATATAGGTATAAAGAGGTAGTACTGCTATTAAGGAATTTAAGTCTCAGAGGTTTTGGATTGAGTAATAAATTTGTGGATTAAGTGTGTACACAATGGAGGATAGGGTCTACTAGTTAACTATGGGTTTATCTGAGGATGTGCAGGACAAGAGTTAAGTCACTTACAGAGGTACAAAAGAGAGGAAAAGGTGAAAAGGATAATAAAAGGAGAAAAAAAAAGATCAGAAGTTCAGTAGAGCTAGACAAAACCAAAAAGATAATTAAGAAAGAAAGAAAAAGAGAAAGAAGACAAGAAAGGAAAGGAAAACGCACATTCACGTATTCCTAAAATAAAAATTATAAGAGGGAAAAAAAGTTACTGGAAAACAATTATTTTTTCAAAAAAGACAAAAATTAAAGATTAATAAAAGTTTTAGAAAAGGAAAAAAATGTATATATATAGGGTACAAAAAAAAGAAAAAAGAAAAGAAGAAGAAGAAAAAAATAAGTTCTTTGATTTTTTTTTTGATTTTTTTTGTGAGGGGTGGGAAGAATCCTGTATCTTCCTTTTGTCTGTAACCAGCCTCTTGTTGGAGTCTCTGGTCAGCTTGAGGTCCTGTGGCTTGATTGGTTTCTTAAGTCAGTTTGTTCGAACAGGCAGAAAAATGTTCTCCTTTACCCAAAATTTTGAGATCCCCCTCCCAGGTTAGGTTAATGGAAGGGTGATCTGCTTTGAGAATCACAAAAGAGGGGTGATGAGGCTAGGTTCTGGTCGATTTGAGGCCTTTCAAAAAACAGTAGCTTTTCCCTGGGTCTATTTTGTGAAAAACTCACAGAGCCCAGCCTGGAGCCATTCTCAGGGTTTCTGTTTTTCAATTGATTGTGGAGGCTGATAGAGGGAGGGGCAGCCTCTGGTTCTGGTTACCCAGTGCGGAAAGCCACTCCAATGGCTGGTGCCTGAGCTGGGTGACTTTTCCCTGGATGGAGCTGAGTCTGGCAGGTCTCTTTGCCGTTAAGTTCTTGTGACCTGCTAAATGACTCGTTTTATTCCAAGGCCTGAGCTGGAGCTAGCAGCTCCTCCGAGCTTTGTCGGTATCCAAGATGGAGATCACCGGTGCTGGGGGGGTAGGGGTGGCCTTCCCTCCTCTGCTCCCTGAGAAGCAGTGAGGACGTCAGGCTTGTACTCACGCCGAGTCTTGTATCCTGGGTCGTCTCTGGTCTGCAAACTGCAGGATGAAGATGTACGCTCCTTGTCGGTTCTTGCTGGTGTTGAGTAGAATCCTCTTGCCCGCTGCGTCTGGCTCCTTGGTCCCAAACTCTCTGTGAGTACTCAGGTATGGCCGCGGCTGCGGTCGCCGCTGCAACCCTGCCACCACCGCGGCCTCTGCTGGCAGGCGCTCAAATGTGTCTCCTTGTCTTGGCTTCCCCTCTCTTGTCTAACTCTCTGTCCTGTGATGGCACACTTGGTGTGATTCTCTGGCTTAGCAATGTTCACTGGAACTCTAAAACTGTTTTCTATGCGAGAGCCTGTTCAGATTCCAGCTTCTCCTCCGCCATCTTCCCGGAACCGCAGATGTCTTTTTGATTGGGGAGGGTGCCTGCTATCTAGATTTCCATTCTCAGGCCTGGTGGCAGGGAGTTTGGAGGGTTTCAGTGTTGTAGACTGCTATCATAAGCCTGGAGTTGGGTTCCTAGGCTTTGCCAGGTAGCCACAGGAGCCTTAGGAACAGAGCTTATGTCTGTGCTCAGTTTTGATGTGATCCATCCCTTTTGGAAGTGGGCTTATGTCAGGGGGCTTTGGGATCCCTCAGAAAATTACCACTCACAGAGCGTGGATCCAGTTGTGTTACTCACAAGATCTGTAGCTGGTGGTGTGCTGCACCACAGAGCCTGTCATATGGTGAATAAGATGGTTCTCAATCAGAGGGTCTGGGTGTTAGCAGGTCCAGGTGGGGGATGGTTTTGCTGATGCTGAAGGGTCTCTCTCCTATGTGGTGGTGTGGGGAGCCCTGGCACTGGGAGGACTGGGTAGAGGTTGTTGCGGCAGGCTGATGTGGACTGCGGGGGTAGCCATGCTGGTCTGCGGCAGATGTAGTGGAAGGTGGCAGACACTGGAGGGCAGTCTTGGTGATTTCTGCCTGTGGCTGCTAGGTGTGTTGGCAGAGATGCATGCAGAAGCTTGGTGGTGAAGCAGCTGAGAGCCTTGGGTCTGTGCAGGGTGACAGCAGCCAGGGAGCAGGTCTCAGCGGAAAGCCCAATAGCCAGAGCAGTTGGCCATTAGAGCATAGAACGATGGATTGGCTACAGCTCTGGTTTCCTGGAGGCCTTGTGCAGGGTTGCAGGGGGCCCACGGGGATCCTGCCAGTGCTGCAGGTTGGGCTGATTTGGGGGGCTTACCCGATGGTGCCAATTTCTGACAATTGTAATGGTGGCGGTATTACTAAGTTAACTCCTTCCCCATAGCCCTTCTAGGTGGGGGACAGGTTAGAGGAGGCATTCACCAACTCGGAGATCTTCATCAGATTCCCTCCTAACATTCCATAGGTATAGTATTGAGCACTTTCTTCAGCTTTTGGGTGCTCCTCTCCTTAAAGGCTACACTCCTCTGCTTAAAGTCTGCAGAAAGTCCCAAAGCATCATGGCATGTGGTGCAGGTGCTCCACAGTGGTCCCGTTCACTCTTTCTCTTTTGCCTTTTCTTATTTGCCTGCTAGGATAGTCCTCTTGTAGTAGAAAAAGCCTTTAGGTGTTTAGAGTTTGATTGGAGTGGATTTCTTGAGGTAAAGTGTGGCTGTAGCACTAGACCTTCTTTTGGTCAGAGACACTTAATGGGGTTACCTGTGAGAGCAACACCATCTTCCCACAACCGGCTGAATTTTTAAATTATATTTCATCTAGTTGTTTGTTGGAGCATTGCAATTTTTCTGGAATTTAAGGTTTTCTGTATAACTTTGTCTTCAAGTAATCCAACAGCATTGAATATTACATTTAAAAGCTATTCTGTAGCACATAGATTTTGGAATTATAATATTAAGATGAAATTCTTATTGTTTGTACAAAAAAACCCTTTTAAGTCCAAATGGGAAATATGCTCATTTCAGCAGCCTTGGGTCTCCTTCTTCTTTTTGTTTCTCCAGTATCTTTCTTGTTTTGGAACAAGTGTCATGGGTTATCTGTCCATTCCAAAGTAAGACTACTCCATTAATTTAATAGCAAAGGAATATAACCTGCCTGTCTCTAAAGACAGCTTTGAGTATAATGATAATCTGACCATTCACATTAGTGAATTTTCAGTCATATTGATAATTTTTTGTAAGCCAATCATAAAAAAGTTTCCAAAAAGCAAAATAAAGATAATGTTCTGCTGTCTAAGGTTAAAACACTAGTATTTCAACAAAACACATTCTATTCTTCCCAGATTACATGGTGAAGAATTTCTCTTTCATCATAACCCTTACCACTGAGCCCTCCCTTCAAACATGTAGCTTTATTCAATTTTCCTGTTCTAGCTTTCATTTTGGTACTAGCATCAGTAATCTCCTTCTAGTATTTGACAATGAGATTCCATTTATTGATAGAGAGCTCAATTCATATTGACAAAGGCAGATTGGTGAGCATATCATATAGCATAAAATATTGAATATTATTAACGTGATCTTATGTAACTATTCCATAAATTAGTATAAGTACCACATAAATGTGCAATTTCATGTAATTTTTAAAATGCAAAACAATTGCATATATATGTCATAAAATAATTCAGATAACTTGTAGAAGAGAATAAGCCAAATCCATTGCATCATTCCCAAAATTCTTTGTAAAATTTTATTTTCCCATTAATATTCACCTCGGGCCCTTCTTTTTCTAACAACCAGTGACATGTTGATGTCTCTAGATTTTAGTCACCTCTGATTAACCTCTTTCATTTCCACCTCCAGTTAGTCCTTCATGAGGAATAACTTGTCCCAATATGCCTGCAAGAAGACATTAGTACCCAAGTTGACTGGCTGTGCCCATTCTTCCCTTGCTTTGTTAGGGAAGGGGGTATCAGCAACAAGGTTGCCAGGGAACAGGTGGCTGGAACCATGGTGTTATGAATTATGAGTAACAGAGTAGAGTAGCAGAGAATAGGATACCAGGGAAAGGGGAAATGTGACTGTAATCACTGAGTGGCAGTGGCACCAACAGCTTTGCAAGGATTGAGATATCCAGACAGTTTAGCAGGGACAAGGAGGAAAAGAGAACGTGAAAGAGTAAAATTGTGAAGGACTAGGGTGGCACAATCAGGTTAAAAAGGTCGTGAGTGTGCAAACTGGGTAGCCAGTACTAGCATAAAGCAATTGGCATGGTAGACTGATGTGGTGCAGAGCTCAGTGTTTCCCTCTCCAGTTTGGCTGTTAGATCTTTAGGGAACTACCGCTAGCAGCTCACTATCAGCATGTTGGGTTCAGGCATGTTCCAGCCATAAATGTCTACTCCAAATAGATTGCAATCTTTGACACTGGTTTTCGGATCTTTTCCCTGAGCATCCTGAGAGACCACACTCCACAATGCTGCAGAACAGGCTCCACATTGTGAGCTGCAATCAGCTTTTACAGATCTCACTGCTCATCTCCAAGGTCAATTATCATGGTAGCAAGGGATCTGTGTAGTGCTCAGCAGCAGTGCTCTGGGAAACTACCAGTTCTTACCCTAGCATTCTGGGAGCTCCCTTGAAATGGGCAAGAACACTTGCTTCTGCCCTTCCAACTTCTGTGGCTCTGGAAAGCCAGACTTTTCTACCTCAGATGTGTTACTTTGATCTACAGGTCCAAATGTTGCTTCAAACTTTCTCTGTCTCCTCTAGGTAATCATCACCTTTAACTATCTCTCCTTTTCCTACCAGGTAGCTTACTTCATCTCCACATCCTTTCATTTCTGCTTTGTATCAACCTGTGGCTTTCAAACCAAACCCTTCCAATTTCTCATCTGCCTATCTAGGTGTGAATCCGGCACAGCAAGCTACATGTAACTTCTGTATCTGTTTATCAACATTTATTCTGGAATCCAAGGTGTTACTAGGCAACTAAGAACATGGGGAGCATCTTAAATACTCCCCAGCCAATCACTGCTCATTGAGAAACATGCAAATGTGCTGTGGTCAGTCTCTCCATCTCCATTACTGGTTCAGTAGAATAAAGTGAAATCAAAATGGAGCCACCAGACAGCTGCTATGGCAGCAACCGAACCAATCATAGATAATTTAGTGAGGGGGGATGAATCAAATGTAGTAAGGTAAATGCACAGATTTATAGGACAGTACACAGGGTTTCCATCAAACAAGTTAGTTTATGTCCAAAATGCCAGACCAATCTTGGGTTCTGTCCTAGATCTTCCTTTTCTGAAGGTACTGAGGACTCCTAGATACAACTCAGACCTAATGACATGGGTGAATAGAAATGTAGGTGAGTATTGCTTAGTGTTCTGAAGTTGCGCTAAGGTGTTGTCTTGTCATGGCTGACATCTAATCAATGTCCTTTCCTGACCTCCACCACATCTCTTTATTTGGCATAAGTGGCATGTGGGAAGATGTAACAAGGTCACCTAGAGTTTGGGCCTGGGGTTAAAAACTCCATTTTGTGATCATAAATATTCCACCACTTCCTGAAACAAAATGTAAGGATCAGCAAGGAAGTTGGGTTAGCAATTCAAAAACTTATAATTACTTTATAGTGCAATATCTGAAATCTTCCCTTCCCACCCCTCAGAATCTGATTCCCCAATTGTGTAGACACTCATACACTCTGTTCTCCTGGAGCATTTGAGTGTGGGGCATCATCTACTTCTTATGTGTACTGCTATACAAAGGGAGATTTTTCTCCTAGGCTCAAGATGACTTCAGTGATTGGTGTACTGTGCAATACCCTAAGGGCATGGTCATTTGTTCACACCCCTAAGTAGAACTGTCAAGGACTAAGGACTAGTCAGGGCTTACTTTCTGTCAGTGGTATTGCTCTGAGGAATTGCTGTCAATGTTGCCTACAGTGCCTAGGCTAAGGTCTCTCAGAAAGGCTCCAAACTCAACCTGCCTGTGTCTCTGAGTTGATCATCATTGAGCAACTATGTTCCACATTCTGTGAGTCACTCACTTCTGTGGATCTATGCATATGAAGGCACAAGAAGAGAGTTCCCTGGAAGGAAGGTCCTGGAATGTAAAACATCTACTAGGACAATGGAAACCCATGGTTGGGTGTGCTTAATATGCAATGAAGTAACAAGAAAGAAAGAGACACTGTCAAACCCTAAACAAAGGGTCAGAAGGACTGAGGGGAAAGGAGCCCCATGATCAGGAATATAAATGGAGCTTACAAGCCCTTTCAGGCTCTGACTTTTTGGGTTGAAAGTAAGATAACAGATAGCCTGAGTTCCTAAGAGCTCAATGTTTAGGCTATATGACTTTTTCAGAACTTCTTTTCCTTCCTCCTGTGGTCTGAGCGGAACAGTTAGTACAGTGCTTCTGTCTCCTAGAGGCAATCTTTCTCATCACACAATGCTTAAAGTAGACAATATATGGAAGCTTCTCTTAAATAAAAAATATGAAGTAGAACACAGTGCTTCTCCTGAATTACTGCCCCTAAGAAGTTCCCAATTCTGAGCACAGAGTGATCATGGGTGAGTGCTAATAACCTGAATGGTGAACTTTGAACACTCCCCAAGGCAGATACCGTCCAGTACAGTAGTTGCCACCTATGATCCTGGTTATTAAGACTGAAAATTCTAAGATATTGAGTCCCAAAAGAGGAAACTGGGCCAAGGAGAGACAACTTATCATTGCTGGAAAAGGAGGAAGACAAATTGGAGAATATTTCTCTGAGCATGGACATGCTAGTCATTTAAACAGTTTTCAAATTGTGGCTCATCAGTAGAGAAAACCAAGTCAAATCTCACTAAAGCAATACTAAAACATATATAAAAAAACTATTTGGATTTCGTTACTAACTTCTTTTTTCAAGTGTGTGTGTGTGTGTGTGTGTGTGTGTGTGTGTGTGTGTGTGTGTGTGTGTGTGTGTGTGTGTTTGTGGTGTCAGATTTTGTATGGGACCGCATTGGTTCTTTAAAAACAACATATTGGCACTATCCTTTAGGTTTCCCATTCAAGACTCGTGGCATTCTAACTCTACCACTTGAAACACACAATTCTGCTGGTTAAATGGAGATAAACATGTAATGGATACGTCAATCTAGGTTGGTTTCAAAGTATGATTTTCGGATCTCACTCTCTGAAGTATATAAGCTATAAGAGTGAGCTTCAATGCTCAGCCCAGTATTTCCAGTAAGTTATTAATCTTTCTGAATCTCAGAAAGTGAAAAGAACTACTTTGTAGAACATAGAATCTGGTGGGAATTATGACTGGTTGCATGAAGTACAAGTGTTTGGGATGTGTGGACAGAGACTGAAACTCTCATAATACTACTGATGTTTATATTGAAATGAATCCCAGCGATTGGAAACAAGAGGGATTTTTCTGTTCTTATTTATCCATTTATGGGTAGTGAGGGGCCACAGAAACTCAAGGAGGACAGGGGAGCAAATGCAGCAGTGGTTCTCTGTAGATATTATGTTGACAATGAACTTATACCACTTGTGGACAGGGACAGGGGAAAAAACAGAGAGAGAGTGCAAAGGAAGTGATGAGACTGTCCAAAAAGAAATGAACTCATTACCTGATTTACAAAATGGTGACCCATGTGTACACTTCCTTAACAATAACAATTTTTAAAATCCAGGTTGATAATTTTCTTTTCCAGTTTTCGATACAGGCCCTTAAGACTCAGATCCACCTATGGAGCTTTTAAAGGTTACTTTATATGATAATTAATATGCAGCCAGAATCTCTTAAGAAATATTATAAAAAGTATTCCATTCTTAGTAACTTTCTGTTTGAGTGCAGATTATCTATGTTGTTGGCAGAGCTATTTTTTACTTTTTGTTTTCAGTACTTGTCAGGTGTTGAATTCCTTCTTAAAGCTTTGTGACAGAGGTCCAATATGTCTTGGCACCCTGCCACTAGGTATCATGATAATGAACCTTTGAAATTAATGTCCTTGATTATGAGTTTTATTTATTTATTTTTTGTTTTTGTTGGTGAACTCTGGGCCTAGTCACTGTCTCTCAGCATTTCAGCTAAAGGCTAGTGCTCTACTACTTGAGTCACAGCACAACTTGTGGCTTTTTCTGCTTACATGGTGCTGAGGAATCCAACCCAGGGCCTCATGCTTGCAAGGTAAGCAGTCTACCACTGAGTCACCTTCTCAGCCGCTATGAGTGGTACTTTTGTGCATTGATTTATTAAGCAAATCTATTGAGCAAGTACATTCATTTTGCCACTAGACATATTCAAAATTATGAATTATCTGATATTTTAACGAATAAAACTTTTGGAATTGTTTGTCTCCTCATGCCAAAATCACAAAGGAGGGTATTTTATACTAAAACCACAAAAGAAATTCAAGATCTTGGTGCTAACAAGAGAATTCAAAATGGTATTTCATTATGAATACTGAGCTCAAAACTCTTCTAATACTTATTTATAAATGCAAGTTAGAGGGGAAAATCAACCAGGAAGTAAATTGTATATTGATTGTTAATTTTTAAAGCGGAAAATATGATCATTGATGGCAGACTAAAGACCATCTACTACCACAGTCCTGTATGCTCAATAAGAAATAAGAAACTTTTATTGAAAAATTGAGGTGGAAAGTGAACATCAGGCAAAGGCAAGTAGTCAGAGCCTACCACCAACAAAGAAACACCACAATGTATATCTCAGAAAAAGGAAACAATTTCAGAACAGCACTCATCATCTGTATCCGTTTCAATAATACATGTACACTTCCCTACACATACACACACACACACACATACACACACACAATGTATGCAACAGCTCAACCTACTCACAAACATCCACTCATCATGAACCAAGTTCTTCCTGTAATATTTGAAATTTTAAAAGTTTTAAGTATTGTAAATAATTAATAACAGATTCATAAGCAATCATTTTCTTAATAGCACTCTGCTATGGAAGTGAGAGTTCATGATTATTATAACTACCTAAAACATCTCTGAATCTGGAAATAATTAAAAAAAAGACAATCTGAATTTTGGGACTATATTTCTACAGCTATTCTGCAAAGGATTAATGAAATGATATAAGATCCAAAAATTAAGTACTAAATTAATACAATGAATACATGAGTAAGTAAAGTGAAAGACACTGATCAGAGAGACCTATGCTGCCTCCAGCTCTCAGCCAGCTGCACACGGTGGCACCCTTGATGCCACATGGGCCACGTGGTTGTGTTCCCCAGAGCACTGGCCATATTGGAGTTGGAGTTGGGGTTGGGGGTTGGGAGAGGAGGGTAGGACATTGGGGATACTGCACTAGGGTTGGAGCTGGGGGTGATGGGGAGGGGAATATAGGCTGCAGGTGAGGCTGCACTGGGGTTGGGACTGGGGGTGGTGGGGAGTGGAAGGTAGGCCCTGGCAGAGGCTGGTGAGGGGAGGAAGGAAGGGGGAAGGTCAGCTTCTCTGACAGCAGCCACCCCTATGTTGGCTAGCTTCTCGGGAGTGTCTGTGAATTGGGATGGTTGGGGCAGATCCCCTGGGGCCTGGAAGCCTCATGAGGAGAGGAAGGAGTCTCAAGTCCTGCCAAAGTAGACAATGAGAAATGAGAGAACCAGTGGATGAAGAATTTCAACAATAAAGGGGAGGACTTGGAGGCAAACTCTGGGGGCGTGGAGGGTGGAGGCCACAGGACTCAAGCTGCAGTGATGACTCTCTCGATGCCCCTGGCAGTTTGTGAGGGCCAGCTCCACTGCTGTGGGCTCAGCCTATGCCTGGTTTTGCACTGGGCACCAGGAACGGCCTGCCCAGCTTCAGCCTGCCCTCATGGAGCAGCAGCAGGGAGGTCATGCACAGTGGGGTGAAGGAAACATGCCTTGCCAATGCTGTTTCAGCCCACTCAGGACAAGGGCCACCGGGGATGTTCCAGCTGTAGATCAGGACTGAACCATGGACAAGACCAGGTGAGTCCTCTGGGGACCAGCATGGTGGCTGTCACATGTGGGCGGGGAACTTCCTTAGCTTGCTCTAGGGGTTTCCACAGAAAGGCTCATTCACTCTGGTGCCTCTAACACCTTCTGGATTCCAGCTGTCCTCTGGTCTCCTGCCATATCCAAGTACAGTGTCAACTCCATGCCATTGAGAGGTCATTACACAGATGCTCATATGGCTTCTCAAACCTGGTTCACCATGCATGCAAGGCTTATGGTGTGCCATCCTCCAGGTCAAGTGTACCCCTGTTTCAGCTTGACCACCCATGCCTACAGGACCATGAACTGCATTCTTACACACAAAGCCAGGGATTCACAAGGCTATGCTGCAGTCTAAGGTATCCTATCCCTCATCCTGCTCAAGTGTGGGGTGGCTGTGGAGCCAACTGCATCATCACATTTGATTATCTCAGTGGAAGAAGAAAAAATCTTCATTGTCCAAGATACAGCTGCGCCTACGTTTCTATGTGTACAAGAGGTGTGTGTGTGTGTGTGTGTGTGTGTGTGTGTGTGTGTGTGTGTGTGTGTGTGTGTGTGTGTGTGTGTGTGACGTGAGAGAGTCAGACAGAGCAGAGGTTAGGAATAAAACACTTCTTTCCTTCAGCACTGAGTTTTGGTATCTAGAGGTTTTTTCCCCCCTCCACCAATCCTTAGTAAACGTTCTAAAGTTGTCCCTTTGTATACTTTTGTCCCTTGATCTTCCTGATGATCAGATTCCTATGGTCTGCGTGTGAACTTCAGCATTTGCTTCATGAAAATGGTGACTTTTTAAACATCTTTTATGAAGCTCTTTGATCTCTTTAAATGCAATTTGTGCTGTGTTAATGTGTTACTTAGCCAAACTGTTTGGACTTAGTCTGTGACTGTTAATTTTGAGGTTATCTTAGCACTAATATGAGATACTATCCTTTCAATCTACATTTCTAGTGAAAGAAGTTCAACATCTTTATTGAAATAATTGCCTGGGTGTAAACAAAGACAAAACCAATGTTATAAATGTACAATCACTAGATTTTAGTAAATTGTGGACCACTGAAATAAATTTTTTAACTAATGTTAATAATTGGAATAGGAAAAAATCACAAATTATAAAACTTAAAAATTGATCAAATACCAAAAAAGACACTGATCAGGAATGAAGTACAAATGTTAATGTTTAATAAATAAATGAAATATTTGAAATTCTTATCCACATAGGAAATACATACCCAAAAGTCACTGAGATCCCATCTTACACATTAAAATACTTATAGCCACTCAAACAAATAAACACAAATGCTGGAGAGGTTGTGTGGCATTGTAACCGAATACAACTCATATGTAGCTCAGAGTGGAAGTTTACACAATACCAAAAACAACCCCACATATTTTAATGACCTTTACAGTAACTTGGATACATATGAAGGAATATGATTCAACATGAACATCCATGTTAATGGCAGCAGTATTCATAACAACCAAGATCTGCAATCAACCTAGGTGTACCAGTAAAAGGAATAAACAGAATGGGCTATTCATAGCTATAAACATATTCTGGAATATAAGAGAAGTTAATGCTTCTACTGTTACATTGCAAAGTATTTTTGGATATGCACCTAATACTATTTTCATGGGCTTTTCTGGCATTGTGTTTTTTTCTTTTGTGAGGAACGTCAATATTGATTTTCAAAGTAGTTACTACAGGTTAAAGATATCCTGTAAGGGGCTAGGAAGGTGGCTGAGTGGTAGAGCGCTTGTCTTACATGCCTGAGGCCCTGGGTTCGATTCCTCAGCACCACATAAGCAAAGAGTAAAAAGCCGGAAGTGGCGCTGTGGCACAAGTGGTAGAGCGCTAGCCTTGAGCTGAAGAGCTGAAGGACAGCGCCCAGGTCCAGAGTTCAGGCCCCACGACCGCACCCCCCCAAAAAAAGATATCCTGTAATAGGTGAATATTAGACCAAAAGTTAAATATATCAGTGAACACATACAGGACCATAATATGTAATTTATAATTTGAAGCAATTTTAAGAAGGCAACAATTGAGAAAAAAAGATAATGCTAGAAGTTTAATAACAAATTATTTTGAAAAGTTGAATGAAGAAGTTATAAAATAAGACTCATCAAAAACTGTTGAATGATAGAAGATGGATGAAGGTTAGAAAAACATTCATCTGCATGGCCAATTTGAATGAAGTAAATTCATATTGGTGTACACTGAAGACACATTCCAATTCATAAAATACACTTAAAATGTTTATGAGAAGACAAATCAGTATCTGTCTTTTGTATATGTAATAGTAAAAATTCACAGAAGGATCAGAACTGTGAAAAAGAGAGAGTATGGCCAAAATTGTTGATGTGATTGATTGAATATATCTGAGTTTGTGTGGAAAAGGAGGAAAGAAAATGAAGAAAACATATGGGGTGCTGATCAAGATATATTTTCACATTTATAAACAAGGAAAAATACGAAAAATGTGCAACTAATTAGTGTTAATTTAACAAAACATTTTGCTCAAGGTTTAAAAATGAAACTATAAAAAATAACAATAACATCAAATAAATAGGGCATTGAAGAAAATGTCCCATAGACAGATTTTCCCCATAATTTGTTATATTTCATAACAAATGGATTAAAATAAAATGTAATTACATCTGAAGATGTTAACACTTTCAAAGGTCATTTTTAGAATCCAGCAAAGAAAAGTATCAGAGAAGTAGAAAGTAAGAACAATCTGTGCTATGGATGAAGATATTTACTAGAACTTTGTGATGAAACAATGTGCTCTCTTTTCCTAATCAACATAGTCCAGGTCACCTACCTTTTTACAGAACACTTGTAGTCAGTGAAGTAGAGTTACTAATTAGGTAGTAATTTATTACTTTTATTCCCTAATCTTATTATGTGATTCCTGAATGATATGAGTGATCCTAGGAGATTTTCTGACCTCATTTTCATTCCTCCCCCTGCCCAGGATTCTTCTGCTAGTCTCATTTTTCCTTGTTTCTGAACTCAACTCCTGTGATCTTTCGGGTCATGAAAAAGAGCTGGAGAAATGTGAGTATGACTTGAAGTCTGTGCTAACTTTCACTCCAGCTCAGAGGAACTATTGAAGGACCTCCACCTGAGCTTCAGAATCAGATATTAATTGACCTCTTTGGAAATGTAGAAATTCAGGCAGAATCTGAAGAGATTTTGTATTAGAGCACATTTCAGAGGATGAGCTTTCCAACCAACCACCACAGCCTTGACAGAAGGAACAGATTTAAAATTGAAAGTGGTCTCAGTTCCCAAAGAGCCAATGGGAATCCAGGAGATCACACATTCCTCCTGATTAGGGACCTTGTAGTAAGAATAGAAACTGGACAAAGTCTAATGTGGAGATTAACTGAGACTGGGCCTAAGAGCAACACAAAAGAATTTCCCTTTCTTTGACTACAATTGTGTTGTTTAGTGAGACATGACACCTTCCTTCATATCAGATAATGCACTAGGTGAATTATGTCACTGCCACTATGTGGGAGGTCAGTTCCTTGGAGGAGAAGGGGTTAAATGTTGTGACCACCAGTTTTTTCTCTAGGCCTTTATCTCTCCCATGCCTTCCCCTGCAGGGAATATGTTGCTTCTTTCCTGCATTCAACTACTTGTGTACCATAGGGTATTCTTTTTCTAGTCTCTTACATTCGAAGTAGCATAGGCCCAGACTCTGCTCCTTCCAAGAGGTGACAAGATCAGATTTGTACTGAAGGTCAATCAGATTGAAAAAAAAAACTGAAATTAGTAGCACCCTTTCATACTTGCATCTTTACTAACAGACAACTTCCTGGTTGCTCATTCTGTAGTTTTAATTCTTTAGTGGCAAGCACCATTCTAGGAGGTCTTTCCTGGCCACTGAAAATTGAACTCACAAGAAGCTGAAAAGTTTCATTTTGTGGGGTGGTGGATACTGGTGGCTCACATCTATAATCCTAGCTAGTCATGAAACTGAGATCTGAGAATTGTGGTTGTAAGCTAGCTTGGGAAGAAAGTCTATGAGATTTGTCTCTAGTTAATCAACAAAAAAACAGAAGTGGTACTCTGTCCCAAAGTGGTAGAGGGCTGAGTGACAGTACTCAGGCCCTTAGTTCATGCCTCGTGACCAACAAAAAGGAAGTTTCATTTTTCTACCATGGTGTCTTCTTCTAACACACTATGTGCTTTATCTGCAAGTCTTCTTAAGGTTCCTGTGTCTCACTCTAGTAGATTTTTTCTTTCAAAAATAAGAAAGTCTACAAAGTCTACCTATTGTACAATCACTAAGTTTGGAATAAACATTTGTTAACTGTTGGTGTGCAGACATTAGACTAATTCTTAATTTAAAGAAACTATGTTGGCCTTCATTCCACTTGAACAATTCTGTGGAAAATAGATATATCTTTGGATTCCTTTGGTTCTTTCTAGAATCTATATTCTCCAGATTGTTTTTCCATTGATGCAGAAAAGTTCCAAATTGTGGCAACTATTATTTATTGTATTGCTAGTTTTAAGCATGGAAAAACCGATCAAAGATATTTCAAATTTAATTTTGTGAAAAATGTTGATTCATTATCTAAATTCAAAAAACATAAATTACTAAAGGAACTGTTTCTTTGGTAAAAAAAAAAATAAGAGCATTGGGTCAGAAATAGTCTCTTCCATGTAGAAGTCTTGGAGGGTCTGCCTATATAGTGATCTCACTTTGAGAAGTAGTTTGCCATATGGGTCTTTTCAACACTTCGTGTTTGGCACTAGAAGCCTGGTGAAACAAACAGATTTGTCTATGATTCTCTTTCAGGAAGTCCATGGCTGACATTGATTGTGTTAGATAATAATTGTCCTCCTACCATTTCCTTCTAAGTAATTTTACTTATATTTGTGATTTGGGGACTTGTATCAGGTTATATGTAACCATATCCTGTGGAGCAATTTAAAGAAGGAAACTTCAGTATCTGTGTTATAATGGTAGTGGTATCATAAAAGTTCCTTATATTTTACAATATAAGATAAGTAACAATGATTATCTTATCAACTCTAGCTAAATTATGTATCATTAGGCATTATGATAATAGTGTCTGAAAGTTCACAGATCACTTTATTTTCAAAAAAATCAAAATAATCAGAATATTGATATTTTGAAAAGTATATTATGAGGCACGGATATTTCCAAAGACAATGCTACCCACAAGACATTTCGTTTCTTATTTTGTCATGTAGCTAATTTAACTTTAATTTTTATCCAAATTATAACTTACGATTTACTACTTGTGCTACAAAAAATGAAGCACAAATTTATTTTTTGTCTTTTTTACTCATTTGTATTTATCATTGTGCAAAGTGGTTTCAATTCAATGAGTTTGTTTATAAGTACAATGCATCTTGATTAGTGTTCCATGAATCTACCCATCTTTCCCCAAACTACCCATCTTCCAAGTTACATGGTTCCATTTTTACATTGATATCATTAATATAATGATTATATTTGCCATCCCTTCCTCTTTTCATTAATCTGCCCCCTCTTTTCTTAAACTTCTTCTCCAGCGGAACATCATTTCCCTTTCTGCTACTCATTTGCTTGAATTCTTTATTGTTTGTTAGTTATTCAGAGAATCATCATCACTGAAATACTTTCATGAGCATACTGAGTATTTTATTTTTTAATTTCATTTTGATTTCAACTTGTACACAGGAGTTGACATTCATTATGAGTACATGAGTACAATCTCACCTCTTTCATAATTTTCCCCAGCACTCTCACTCCCACCTTTTCCTCAAGTTTCTTCATTTGGTAGGATATGCATTAAGTTAGAGCACTGCATTTCACTCCACTTTATTGCTTCATTTATCTATTTCTTCCCACCTTGACTCCATCCGTACCTCTGAGTACTTGATTCATAGTGTTTATTTTATTGGAATGTGAGTTAGCTATTCTAAGGAATTACATTATTTGAATTATTCTCTGAACTAACCATATTTCAGTTCATACCTAGGTGTATAGTTGCATTCCACCACAAAGTGTGCATATTGTATTGATCTATATTACGCTTAACTTCCTATATAACAGAAAACATATCTCATTTGTCTATCTGGGTTTGGCTTTCTTCCCTTACTTCATTTAGCATGATTTTCCCCAATTTATTTCCTTTCTTTGCAAATGATTCATTATCATTCTTTTGAATGGATAAATAAAATTCTGTTGTGCATGTACGTGTGTACGTATGTATGTATATATATGCATATATATATGAATGTATACGCATACATGTATATCTATATGCATATTGCTATCATATTTTCCTGATCTACCTGTCCACTGAGAGGCATAGTCCATGTCTAAATGTGATTTCTTGTACTATTATGCTTTTGCTTTCAATGTTTTGGAAAATGACTAAATATCATTTGCCCAATCTTGTGCATACAGGCTATTCTATAACAAAAATCATTCTATTAATATCCTAATCTGTTGGTTTACGTTTCTTTTTATGTTGGCTCCTATAAATCACAGGGGTTCATAATTGCATATGAATTTGTTTTTAAGAGCAACACTAAATGTTTGCTTGAATATAGTTGACACTTGCTAATAATTTATTAAAAATTATATATACATACATATGCATATACAATTTATATATATTGACACACATATATGCCTATATATGCATGCATATAGAATATATGTGCATATATATATATGCATATATATATAATATACACACACACAAACATATATGTGCTAGTACTAGGAATTAAATTCAGGGCCTAGTTTCTTTTGGTTTTCCTTTTTGCTCAAGGTTGACATTCTTCCATTTGAGCCACAGCTCCTTGTTTAGCTTTTTGATTTTTAGTTGTAGATAAGAGTATCATGGTCCATTTTACCTTGTCTGTCGTGAAACTACGATCCTCAGATTTCAGCCTTCTAAACAGTTAGGTTTAAAGGCATGCAGCATTAAAACTAGCCCTATTATATTTGAATTAAAATATATTTAAAGAATGATAACTTGTAGTATTTTCAAATAAATCTTTTCATTTAAATAAAACATACTGCATAATTTTTTTCTTATTCAAACTCACCTACCAAGAAAGGAAAGAAAAATGTGAAACTGAAGAACCTCTGAATGTAACCATTCTCAAGCCTGCTAGCCACAGTTTCTTTGCTGAAAAATAGAACAGGATGCTATCATATACAAGCAAAATGGAAGAACATGATCTTCACTAAAGTTTCTGAAAGACTGATGACAATGAGGACAATCAACTTTATCCATGAAATGTCACAAAGGATACGCTGTGTTCGGTGACTCTAGTGGATAAGTGTAGCCAACGTTAGAGGATGGTCATAGTGATGAGAATAATCAAAGGTGTATATGGGATTACAGAGGTGTGTTTTCTTGAAGATGAATGCTCTTGATTTTGTTGCTAAGCTTGTCATCCCTCTTGAAGTCTCTTGTCTTGCTGCTGGCCCTTTTTAACTGTTTACTCATTTGCTTCAACTGGGCCTTCTTTTCACAAGAGCAATTCCATATGCTCCTGGTAAGTTATGAAAATAGGAAGCTCCATTATTATTCCATCTTTCTTTTCTACTTTTTATTTGTTCCACTATGAGAATATGAACTCAAGGCCTAGACACTGTGTTTTAGCTTTTTCTGTTAAGGCAGGTACTCTATAACTTGAGGTAAAGCTACATTTCCATGGTTTTGGAGAACTAAAGGGAGATTTTTGTCTGGACTGGATTTGAACTTCAATCTTCAGTTTGCAGACTTCTGAATAGTTAAGATTATAGGATTGAGCCGTTAGTGCCTGGCCCCCAAAGCATTTATTTCTTAGCCACAAACATGGGATGCGTCTTATAGAGTTTTGTCATTGATAAATTCTTATCATATGTGAGAGTTAATGCAATTTCACAGGGAAAGGTTGGAAAGTCAAGAAGTGCTCACTAAACAAATTCAAAATATGGTTTGTTCTTACTTTCTTGATACAACACCCCCACTGATTTCTCTCATGGATATCCTCTAATCTACTTCTAATTTTACTTCTAATTAACAAGTGGATATAACTCAGTTTCATTTAACTACATGAATTCTTGTTACATATGTTACTGACCTACATTACATCTGAGGCCGAGTGACTACCTGAAATCATCAATTTAATCATAAATGACCTCTGTTCTTTTGCAATAACTAGACTCCTTCAGGGGCCTGAGGACACCAAGATACTTCAGGAGACACAAGCCCTTTCTCCTATCAGACTTGCCAATGCAGAAGAAGCAACTGTTCCCTTCAACCCTTATAGGAAACTTGCCTGTAACATGAGATTCTCAGCAGTGAGAAGGGTGTTCAAACTACACCTGCCTGGACACTGCTGGCTCACCATCTGAAACTTCTTAAGCCTTTCTTCAATAATGCTGTCTGTTGTATGTAGAATTGTTGTTCGTCTGCACCAGCCATCCAGACATCTCCTTATTCTCTTCATTGAATAGGATCCACGAATTGAGTCTGTCTACAATCTCCTCTTTGCTGATAATCATCTACAGAGAAAAATGCATTTGGCTGTTGAAGACAGCAAACAAAATGGTGCCCTCCCCTCCTATTAATGGAGTGTGAATTTCATTCATTTTAGTCAGCATCTTAGAGGACTTATATCTGTGTTTTTCCTCTCAGAAACCTAGGGTTCAACATCATCAGACATTCTCATACATTTGCTGAAGTAACAACTCTAAGTGACCAACAACACTTTTACCCATTGCAAATCTATTACCATCAGGTCACAACAAACCTTATAAAGAAGAAAGGCAGAATATATTAAGCACCCCATAAATTCTTCTCCTTTATATCCTTTCAATATTTATTTTTGAATGATGATAACTTAATTTAATTCTGATGATATTTTTTCCTCTTAAAATTAATCAAATTATTACATGATTAAGGCCAAATGTCCTGCTTATTTAATTTAAAAAAACTATAATTCACATCATGTAAAACCAAATGTTTATAAAACAACATATCAGGAAGATTCAAGCCATATATATATATATATATATATATATATATATATGATGGAAGATTCATACATAGTAAAATAAAAGAAACCTTAAACCAATACCCATCACTCATTTGATCCTGCACCTCTAGTGGAAGAGGGTGATTTTACCTATAAATCATGGAAATGTCATCTCAATCCAGTCTACTCTACACAGGCTAACCCCAAAATACTCAATGCTTCATTACTTACAAACAACTCTAGCAAGTAGACTTTATTTAGCATAGGATTCTCCTCCCTACAATGATAAATGGATTATGTTAATAAATTTGAAAGTAAATAGTTCAAAACAGCTTGGCTGAGAGTACAAAAGGATTTTGAGGTCTTAAAAATCTTGAAATACTTCCAGTTAAAAAGGGGCCACAGAAGGTCCATTGCTAAAGTTTTAACATGAAGTTCATAAATACGAAACAAAGGGATTTTCTTCTTACACACAAAAACCTCACCAAGAATTTTTGAGTGAAGCAAAATTACCAACTGTAGCACCATCTACCAAGCCAAATGTATTGAAAGGGTTTGAAAGTCTATCCCTAGAAACCCAAGTTTTGTTTCTAACTCTCAGACATGTATTTATTTCAACTTTTAAAACTTTAGTTTTTCATGGCTCAGAATTCCTAGTTAATCTCAAAATGTCCCTACATACTGCTCTACATTAACTTTTGGAGAACTTTCCTAGAACAACAAACACATTTTTTTTGTATAAAATTTGAATAGAAAATTTAAATTGACTTTTAAAAATGAGACGAGTAAATGCTCATTCTGATATAAAATATAGGTCAACACTTCAATTTAGAGGACAATGAAGTTTATATTTAGTTGAAATTTATTTACTAATCATATATATATATATATATATATATATATATATATATATATATTTATATGTTGATAAATACGTGACATCCGTGACATCTCCTTTTAAAAAACTAAAAAATGTATTGTTTCTGAAGTAGTCATCACATACAATTTCTCTTCAACTGGCATTATTTTGGGGCTAATTTTCTAAATTAAAGAGTGTAAGAAATGTTTTTTAAAATATAATTAGTGCAGATTTCTAAGCAAAAGTTTCATCTGGCTATGGATACATATTTTGTTGGTTTGTCCAGTTATCTTTGTGGTGACTATCAAACTAAGAATTTTAGGAAAACTAGGCAAACTGTCACTAGCCATACCTAGGATTATTTTATGTTCTATTTATTTTAATTTTTGTGCTGATCTTGGGATTTGCATGCATTGCCTGAACAATGTCCCTAAAATTTTTCTGCTCAAGGTTATGACTTTAAAACTTGTGCCACAGTTCTACATCCAACCTTTTGGTTGTTAATTAGAGATAAGACTCATAGACATTCTATCATTAGGCCCAACATCACATCAAGGTTCTCAGTATCCATAATATCAAGGACTATAACCATGAGCCACTGTTAGCTACATGATGTGTTTTTTAAAGCATCTGTAAATAATAATAGAAAACTATCACCATTACTAAAGGCTCAAACCTGTAAATCTAGCAATTTCAGAGGCTGAGATCTATAAGATCATGTTTTAAAACTTGACTAGTCAGACAATTCAGAGTTTATTTGTTTAATCTGCAGGACCCATGGTTTAAGTCAGGCCTAGGCACTGTATATGAGTTACTTTTCATTAAGGCTAGTGCTCTACCTCTTGAGCCACAGTGACACTTCCAGCTTTTCCTAAGTAGATATTAGAGGGAAATGGTAAGGAGACCTCACAGTTTGGCTCTTAACTGTCATCCAAAAACTAAGCCTTCAAAGTAGCAAATCAGAGATTCTTACCTTCAACTAAGCAGCAATAAAAATACTGAAGGTGTGATTCAAGTGGTATAGTATCAGCCTTGCTTGGAAAAAGTTATGGCAATTCAAGCCTCAGTATTGGCACATATGTACACAGAAGCATGCACATACATACATATAAAGGGTCTTATACTCAATTCCCTGGGATTAAAAAAATAAAGTATTAAATTAAATTAGGACAAAAATAAGAAATTCAAATTCCTAAAAAACAAAAAGAAAAACAAAAAAAACTACCATAGCCGGGTGGTGGTGGCTCACACATAAAATCCTAACTAATCAGGAGGCTGAGATCTGAGGATCACGATTCAAAGCTAGCCAAGGAAGAAAAAGTCGATGAGACTCTTATCTCCAAGGAACCACACAGAAAACTGGAAGTGGCACTGTAGCTAAAGTGGTAGAGCATTAGCCTTGAGCTGAAGATCTTAGGGATAGCACCCAGGCCCAGAAGTCAATCCCCAAGACCAAGAAAAACAAACAAACAAACAAAAAACTGCCATAACTGAATTGTGACTTAGGTGGTAGATTTCTTTCTTCCCATAAATGAGGTATGAGTTCAATCCCGAGTTGTTCATACCAAAGCAATCCAATAAAAGCACACTAAGAACTATCTAACAAAAAATATGTCATTCGTTGTAAAGAAAATTAAAATTTATGAAAATAATTGAAAGAGAGCTAAAAGGAGAACCATGGCTCAATAGTGAACAGCAACTTAAGCCATATTACCATTTCCAGGTTTTAGATATTTATTGGCAAAATGAATATCACAGACATTGCTGCTTGGGATGCCTTTGAATCTGGATCCTCAGATTTCAGCCTCCTATGTAGCTGGGATTACAGGTGTAAGGCACCAGCATTCTGAGATATGCATTTATTTTGTCATGTTATGTGGCAAATTTCACAAATTTATTTGTTTGGCCACTGAATACAAACTATTGTAGGCTATAAGATGGGCTGGTAACTTGGGTGTGGTTTGTCTATAGTAGCTGCTCAGTTTCTAACAGGGGCCACTACCCTATAGTCTCTCACAGAATGTGGGGATCTCTTACAAGCTTACAGGATGCCTAGTAGGGTTTAGGTTCTGTGGCGGTGAGACTGTGGTTTCTGCTTTCTGGTCTCCTATCATACAGCCACTGTTGTCAGCTCCTAGGCACCTCCATACTTTCTTGATAAACATATTCTCCTTAATGTTTGCTTCATTCTGTTTGCATCACTGACTTCTAGAAAGGCCTTAATTTGCACTCACACCTTGGAAGTAACTCATACCAACTCTTGTGGGAACTAATTACATTTGTAGAATCTGTTTAATTTTGTTATTTACTGGAGCATATAGTGGATTTACATCCTGCCAGACTGGAAGATAAAAGACTTCCTAAGGGTCTGAGTTGTTGTGTATCACCTGATACACATAAAAAGCTATTTATTGGGGCTGGGAAGGTGGCTCAGTGGTAGAGCGCTGGCCTTGCATGCATGAGGCCCTGGGTTCGATTCCTCAGCACCACATAAGCAGAAAAAAAGCCGGAAGTGGCATTGTGGCTCAAGTGGTACAGTGCTAGCCTTGAGCTGAAGAGATGAGGGACAGCGCCCAGGCCCAGAATTTAGGCCCATGACCGGACCCCCTCCCACCCCAAAAAAAGCTATTTATTATCTGTGCACTGGTGGCTCATTCCTGTAATCCTAGCTATCTGGAGGATGAGATCTGAGGCTCCCAGTTCAAAGGCAGCCTGGGAATGAAAGGTTTATCTCCAATTAACCACTCAGAAAGATGGAAGTGGTACTGTAGCTCAACTGGTAGAGCACTCACTTTTAGCTGAAGAGCTGAAGGATTGCCACGCCGACTCCAGTGGAGTCTGCTTAGCATGGGAAACCATCTATCAGACCTAAGACAGGGGCTTCAGAGACCTATCTCTGAGTTTTGGGACTTCACCGAAGTCTACCTCAGAGAATAGGGCTTCTAAGAGGCCTACTCCTGGAAAAAGGCTGGCAAGCCCCTGGGAAAGATGTGTTTCTGCCTTTCTTTTCCTCACTGTATAGGAGTGCCTATTAATCTTTTACTGTTTCTGCTGTTCATTGTACTTACTCATTGTCAACGTTCCCCTATTCAAAGCTCTTTCTTAAGAGTGCTGACGACTGCAATATCTGATGAGTGTCTTAAAAATATGACTAACTCACCAGAGTTAAGTGCTACCCTGAAACCCCTCTTATGGAGGCTAGTAGACAAGTCATAAGCAAATATAAAAGTATTGGGTGTTTCACAATGTCACTTCAGCAGAAGGAATTGTTTGTAAGAGATTTACAAAAAGCTGTAGGCGAGGCTAGAACAGAAAGAATGTATGGCAATTGCTGAGATAACTACTTAGGAGAAAGAACTTCTTATTACTCTCTTTCATTTACTAAGATACTTGCTAAATCTAAGTCTCCTTGGTGTTTACTATTAAAGAAAGAACAGAAAAGATCTTATGGGACAGTTAAGGCCTCTATAGAAATAAGGTAATGTTTAGTTGGTGACAAACATCAAAACCCATTATATTTCTTAAAGATAAGCCGGAAACAAGTGCCTGTCAGGCAACCAGCTGGTGACCACCCAAGAATGAAGCCCTGCAGCAAGGTTGTGTAACCTTTTGCCCTTTCAGGCGAGCAGCTGGTGACCGCCCAAGAATGAAGCCCTGCAGCAAGATTATGTAACCTTTTGCCCTTTCTTATGGAGATTTTTGCTATAAAAGTCTGTTATTCTCTGCATTAAATCGCACTCAGCATCCACTCCTCTTGTGTGTGAGTTGTCTGTTTGCCATCTCCCCACCTATTCCAGTTCCTCCCCTAGGTGTCCTCCGTCGTCCCGACAGAACCCCGTCCGCGGCAAAGGATTGCGCAGAGACCAGAGTTGAATCTCCAGAGTTGAAAAAAAAAGAAAAACATTGGAAAAAGCTATTTATTATTCTAAGTGTCCTCAATTTCAGACACTGGTAATGTTGAGTTATTGTTTGACATTAACCAATGAAGTGTGAAATTTAACAAAATGAAAGATAGTTCCTTGGGTGGAGTGGAAAATATTTCGGCAGTTATAGAAAATGAAACACAATTAGGAGTTAAATTGAGGATACATTCAAGAGCAGTAGCCGTGGCTTCAGAGGTGGGACAGAGCTAAATATGTTAGACATATGTTAAAAGGAGAACATGGGGCTTGGAATGTGGTTTAGTGGTACAGTGCTTGCCTAGCATGCATGTAGCCCTGGGTTCAATTACTCAGTACCACATAAAAAGAAAAAGCCAGAAGTTGCCCTGTGGCTCAGGTCAAAGGGTGCAAGACTTGTGCAAAAAAGAAGCTCAGTGACAGTGTGCAGGCCCTGAGTTCATGCTCCAGGACTGCCAAAAATTAAAAAGAGAGAACATGTCAATAATGAATGAGGGAGGGATCCAGAAACCAAATTCCTCACTGAATATTTTCTCTATTTCAATATCATTCCAGAGAGAAAAATTAGGCATAAAGATGGTCCAGAAAGAACATACCTCATGAAGTAATACAAGATTTAAAAAAAAAATATGGAACGCTTCACATATTTGCATGTCATCCTTGTGCAGGGACCATGCTAATATCTGTATTGTTCCAATTTTAGTATATGTGCTGCCAAAGCGAGCACTACAAAAAAATTTTTTTTTACTGCAACTGGCCTGTAGAGACAATCCATCAGACTTAATTGTGACTTGCAATAGCACAAGAGCTCATTGTAATAGCACAAGTGCTATCTGGATATTATGTATGGGTCCTGAGCATTGATAAGAGCCTAGGTGCTATTCCTATTTTTTTCCTCAAGAATATTACTCTATTACTTAAACCACAGCCCCATTTCTGACTTTTCTGGTGAGGAAATGGAGATAAGAGTGTCATGGACTTTTCCTGGCTCACCTGGCATAACATTGGGATAACATTGGGATAACACCTGGGATAATATTAATAATGTTATCCCAAAATCTCAGCATTCTGAAGAGCTAGAATTATAGTTATGAGCCATTAGTACACAGAGAAGTATTTCTTTTTCAGTGGAATGAATTAAGAATACAGATTCTTAAGGAAAATTCACCCTCAGTACTAAGTAAATCATCAAGAACAGTTCACGTGGATACACACACACACACACACACACACACACAAGCACACAAGCAGACACACAAACCCACATAAACGTCTCAGGAATCTGTATCTCTTTCCCTTAAAGAGTAGTATGGTCTAATGGGCAAACTGTGGTGTCAAAGTCATGTAATCCCAGATATCAAGAGGTAGAGGTATAGGAGTATGGGGTACTGAGGATGACTTGCGTGAAGTTAGCACAAGATCCTATATTAAAAGCAAACTGAAAAAGAAAGAAAAAGAGTTGGGTGCATGTAGGCACAAGTGGCAATTTATGTGCCTAGTAAGTTTAAGGCCCTCAGTTTAATCCTCACTTCCATGAAAAAGACAAAAAGAATAAAATCTCAGTCCATTTTGTCATTGTTTAAAATCAGTTAAGCTGTATACTTCATGAGGAATATAAGGTCTATTTCAAGCCTAATAGTAGTAGCTGGATAGTCTATATAGCATGGCAGCACATGGGACAAGGCCCTGTAGGTGCATCATATCACAGAGGATCTCAGCATCATGGTATGTGCTAGAATGACAGGGAGTAAGGGGCATAGGTTGCTTTTAACAACTCATAACAGTGATAATGTTAGTCCCTTGAGAGTTGATGAGATAATATTTATCCATTTATGACTGAAACATCTTTTAAAGGTTCTACTTCCTGACACTGCTACATTGAATAGTTAAACTTCAGTATGAGCTTTGATGGTGACAGACCATTAACAGGCTTCTGACAGAGGCAGGTGAGACCATTGGAAGCCAAGGACGTTAATACAACTAGGCACCTTGGACAACTGCTTCGATCTCATTGATTCTGATATTTCCTGTATTTGGCGCCATCTCACAGTCAAGATCCATCAAGACCATCTCTGTTCCATGTGCCAGTTTCAGTTATGCTGAGTGTTATATAAACCACTAGACAATAGGGAGAAATAGGATGGAGATAGGCACAAAAATGTAAGTTTGGCATTCTTCTTGGCCCTTAAATAACATTAAAAGATTTATGTAGGTAAGTCACGAGAAAGCTCTATGTCATTATAAAATACATATAGCCATATAATAACTACTCTATCACCCTGAAAGATACCTTGTAGAACAGCTTGTTTACACATAACACAGACACTCCTATGAACACAAAAGATGGAAAAAACAAACAAGTTCCGGTTTACAAAAGTAATTGTCAACCTCAGAGTCAAAGCAGACACCCTGAAAACAGTACTGGAAAGAATAGGAGAAACACTAGGTCTCCTTGGCACAGGTCAAAATTTCCTTAATAGAGACCAAGAAACACAACAAATCATAGAAAGGTTGCACAAATGGGATTTCATGAAACTGCAGAGCATGTGCATGGCAAAGGACATAACTAGCAAAATCCATAGAAAGCCCACCGATTAGGAGAAGATTAGCAATACAACAGACAAGGATCTCATATCTAAAATGTGCTTGGAACTCACAAAAATAAATCCTCCAACAACAAATCCTCAAAGAAACAAGTGCGCAATAAATAAGTGGGCTAAAGACTTAAAGAGAAACTTCTCTGAAGAGGAAAGAAGATGGCCAATAGACACATGAAGAAATGCTCAACATTTCTAGCTATAAAAGAAAAGCAAATCACCAAAATTACTCAAGCTGATTTAAAATTTGGCAAAGGAGCAGGGTATAAAAATAACCGTCAAAAATCAATGGCTTTTCTGTATGTCAATAATGAGAAAAGCGTGGTTGAAATCAGGAAAGCAACTCCATTCATAACAGCACCCCCAAAAAAATACCTAGGAATTAATTTAACCAAAGAAGGGAAGGACCTCTATAATGAAAACTTTAAAAACCTGAAAAGGAAAATCAAAACAGAACTTACAAAGTGGTAAAACCTCCCATGTTCCTGGATTGGAAAGATCAACATCGTGAAAATGGCAATACTTTCCAAGGGTTTCTACCTATTTAATGCAATACCTATCAATATTCCAACCCCTTTCTTCAACGAATTAAAAGAGGCTATCCAAAAATTCATATAGAACAATAAAAAACCCAGAATAGAAAAAAATATCCTTAACATAAAGAACAGTGATGAAGGAATATCAATACCAAATTTCAAACTCTACTACAAAGCCATCGTAATTAAAACAGCTTGGTACTGGCACAAGAACGGACATCAGGAACAATGGAATAGAGTTGAAAAGGCAGAAATGAATCTACAGACATATAGCTACCTAATCTTCGATAAGGGAGCTAAAAAAATAGAATGGAAGAAAGCCTCTTAAGTAAATTGTGCTGGCAAAATTGGTTAATCACTTGTAGAAAACTTAAGCTAGATCCTTATATATCAATCTGCAGCAGAATCAACTCCAAATGGATCAAAGCCCTCTGAGTCAAAGCAGACACTCTGATGGAATAGGATGGAATAGGAGAAACCCTAGGTCTCCTTGGCACAGGCCGAATTTTTTTTTAATGGAGACCCAGAAACACAACAAATCAAAGAAAGGTTGGACAAATGGGATTGCATGAAATTGCAGAGCTTCTACATGGCAAAGGACATAGTTAACAAGATCAATAGAAAGCCTATGGATTGGGAAAAGATCTTCACTAGCCATTAAACAGACAAGGGTCTCATATCTAAAATATCCCTGTAACTCAAAAAATTAAATCTCCCAACAACAAATCCTCAAAGAAACCACTTCTCCATAAATAAGTGGGCTAAAGACTCAAAAAGAAACTTCTCTGAAGAGAAAAGAAGGATGGCCAATATACACATGAAGAAATGCTCAACCTCCCTAGCCATAAAAGAAATGCAAATAAAAAGAACAGAAATACCATCTCACCACAGTTAGAATGGCTATAATCAAGAACTCTAATAACAACAGATGCTGGAGGGGATGTGGATAGAAGGAAAACTTACTGTATTGTTGTGGGAGTGTAAACGTGTTCAACCACTTTGGAAAGTTTATGCAGGTTCTCAGAAGACTCCACATAGAGCTGTCCTATGACCCAGAACTACCACTTTTGGGCATTTACCCAAATGTTCACAAACAAGATCATACTAATGCTACCAGCAAGACTATGTTTATTGCAGCATTATTTACCATAACTATGATACGGAACCAACCCAGATACCCTTCAGTTGATGAATGGATCAAGGAAACGTGGTATATATACACAATTCCATGCCTCCATAGAATTTCTTTGTCCCATTTGTTAGGAAATGGAAAGACTTGGAACAAATTATATTAAGTGAAATAAGCCATACCCAAAGAAACATAGATCCCATGGTTTCTCTTATTTGCAATAACTAGTATATGTCTGAGAAAAGCAGAAATTTTTAGACAAGTTGATGTTAGGCGAAATGAACCCCAAGATATTTTTTTTCTTTCTTGTGATAGTTTCCAACATATTTATAAATTGATTTCTTTGTTGCTTTGTATGTACCTCCCCCATGGTATAACTCCTGTTTTCACTGCATTTGATTCTGGTATCCTGCATCTTGTATATACATTTTTCTAATTTGGAGAGGGTAAGGGAAAACACAAAATGCTTAAATAGGGATACAGATTGACCTATGGTAAAAATGCAATGTACAAGACCCTACGTTGAAAACAAACATTAGAACTTCGGAGGTGGGGAGAATACTCATGGAAGTGGGAGAGAAGGAATGGTAGGGGAAAAACAAAGGAGGAGGCAACAATGCTTGATAGGAAATATACTTGATAGGAAATTACCTTACTCATTTAATTGTAACCCCTCTGCACAGTATTTTTTATAATAAAAGACATACAAAAATTAATTCAATGTATGATTATGGGCCAGTACTAGGATTTGAATTTATGGGCCTTCCACTTACTTTCACACTTCAAACTGGGATCTCTATTTGTCTTTATTTATTTATTTTTTAAAATCAGGAATGCTTCACAAATATTCGAGTCATCCTTGCACAAGGGCCATGCTAATCTCTGTATCGTTCCAATTTTTGTATATGTGCTGCCAAAGTGAGCAATCTTTAATTTTTTGTTAATCTTTTTTTCAAGGATAAATCTAATAACACTGTCCCCTAATTTTGTATAAAATAAGTTTTAGACATATATTTAATATGTAATATATTTGTGAGATATATACATACTATTTATCTGCAGGAGTTGGGCACACTGCAACAATTGAAGGCACTGATTTAATTTCACTGCTGTCATTCTATTTTAAGACTTTTTAAAATCAAAACATAGATGACCATGATTTCATCGAATGTCCTGTCCAATATTGATTTGTGTGTATCAGGCAGGCTGTACCTCATGTCACACAAGAGTGCAAGAATAATAGGGTTTAGCTCATTACATAGTGGCTTATCAGGACATAGGAAATATCCCTCAATTTGGTTGAGCTGATCTCCATTGTTTGTTCTATACTATGCCTCTGCTTTGGCTCTGCAGTTTACCATTTCAAGATGATATTTTGTTCTTTTGGGGACAGATGAATGGAGAAATGTATGTGGCCTCCATGACAATTACCTGTATCTGGTTAAAATTCATACTTTCAAATGGGATATTTGTCATCCCTGTAGAATACAAATGAGGACTCCCAAGCACCAGCTATCTACTTTGCAGCCATTGTAATTTTCATGGAAGCACTATTTTATAGGGACAAAATTAAGGTACCAAATACATCCTTCAGCAACTACCCTTGGGAAATCCTTATGCTCATGCCAAAGTCATTGAACTTCACATTGCCTTTGTCATCCAACACGATGTTATTGGATTTAATGTTTCAGTCATTTTCAGTTTCATTAAAGTAATGCACAGTCCTCACAATCTGTTTGAATAAACTCCTGACTTCATTCTTGAATAGGCGGTATGATTTTCACATTTGTCTAAGGAGGTCTCTGGATGGCCAGTTCCACTACCAAGTATTTGTGCTCATCCATTTCCCTCACCTGATATAACCTGATCATGTGTGGGTGATGGAAAATCTTAATAATGTCCATCTCATTTAAACATTTTTTGTGGGTCCTGGTGCTTGATCTCTGGGCCTGGGCACTGTCACTGAACTCTTCAGCTTATGTCTACTGCTCTACCACTTGAGCCACAGCACCACTTCCAGCTCTTTCTGTTTATGTGGTGCTGAGGAATCGAACCCAGGGCCTCATTTATGTAAGGCAAACATTTACCACTGAGCCACGTTCCCTGCCTGTCCATCTCATTTTTGATTTAACAATTGTTGAAATCTCATCTTCAGGATTATTTTCACTACAACCTTATTGACTACGAGGTGGTGCTAGGCCAAATTTACATATCCATAGCTTCCATAGTCAATGATTTCCTCCTTCATGGTATATTGTTCAGGGAAAATCTCCTCCTTCCATAGCTAATGATCACCTTCAAACTGTCTTGTTCAGTGAAAATCTCCTTCTCTGAAGAGCTTGAAGATAATTCATTATGTTCTTCCATCTTTCTGTGAAGATGCCAAGGAGTAAATCTACCTAAACTTAGCTAAGAAAATAAAAACCCCAGAGCAATAACCTAAAGGAAACTGTCAATGTAACACTCAGTCCAGCAGGTCACTAGGAACTCTCAGCAATGTAATGGACTACAGAGACCACTCACAATGGTTGCAATGGACCAATCACAGCTTGGAATGAACCCACTGGATCTTCTGGTCTTGTGCTTGGAGGACTGTTGCCAAGGTTTCCACAGGGATGTGAGGTGCACAGAGTGATGCCACTGGTGCTGCCATGGAAGTGTTGCAGGAATTTCAAGTCTATCAGAAAGTGCATTCTGTCCTTGTTGGCTTCAAGGTCCAAGGGTTGCTCCCAAATATTTTGTCCTTGAGTAGTGTCCATGTCCTTATGTCTGCTCCTGCCAGAACAGTGAGCATGTGCAGGAGCATACATCAACCAGTGGCTTCTATTCACTATATGTGCAAGTCTTGGAACTTGCTCCAACAATCTAAAAACAAAGTGGAATCCTATGTATTCCTAGATGCAGGGGACACATAACAAAGAGTTCAATTGGAAACTTTTCTTGACAATAAAGAGAAAATTCAAAGAAGTTGTTAAAGTATAAGAGGTGTCCCTCTTTGTTGAATTAGAACCTTCTTGCACAACTGCTTAAAATAGTATTAAAGTCCTTATTTGTTATGGACTTGATTTAGTGTTTTGGTATCATATAATAAATCATTTTTGATCTTTAAAAAGTTGTAATATCAGTATGAACTTTGGTGTGTTTTTAATGGAATCCAAGATGAGGCCCATAGCTCTTGAGTAGATATAAAACAATATCACATTCAACAATAGCATGTGGTTGAAAGTAGGCAAGTAGAACCAGCCTACTGTAAAGTGACTATTGTCAGGATGAATCTTCTGTAGAAATACTGTTTTTTTTTTCCTTTTCAGTATTTACTAATAAAATACATCCATGTATTAATGGCAAGAAATTACTACTTTAATATTAATTATGTTCTCTATTCAGCTCAGTGAATTTTGACAACTATTTAATTATGTAATACTAAGAGTCCCCTTACAAAGTCAAAAAATGGGCACTTTTGTCATTTACATTAAAATGCAAAGAAAATAAGTCCCAGTAAGTTTTATACTTAGGTGGATAATGGAAAACAGCTGTTTTCTCACTCAGAAATTAAATCCAATAGGGTACTTCATGGCATCCATAATCTGAAAAGCTGCTCTAACTTTTGGCTTTTAAAGAAATCATCAGTTAACTCAAGATATTCAATATCTTTTTCTTTAAATGTAGAACGACTAATTTCAAAAGGATAGTGGTATTGCTTCAGAATCATCTGATACTGTAGCAAAATGCCCTATGCCATACATCTCCATGAAGTGGGTTATTAACATCTATAGGAGTGAGAAAAAATAGAGGATCATCATTTCTCATGATAGTTTCCTGTGAGATAGTTTACATCAGAATCCTTGAAATCCATAAGGCAATGTGTTGATAAGTTCAAAGTGAAGAACAAGGGCTGGAGTAGGGAACTTAGGTGGTAGAACCCCTACCTAGACAATTGGAGGTCCTCCGTTTGAACTCTCCTACTGCCAAATCCATGAGTCTTCCTTTAGAGAAAGAGGTATAGCTGTTTATTTCAATTCCATTGTGATGCTATAACAAAACTCCTTAAGACAAGGTCCCAATAACTTAGAGAAACTTATGTATACTCAACAGAAATTCTGAAGGACATGATCTAGAACCAAGAAAATTCAATGTGCTGAGGGGTCAGTTTCACCAGGCCTTTAATGTGTTCCTTTGTTGCTGCATTCTCACATGGTCAAAAGGCTAGAAACTTACTTAAAAGAAAATAACAGAGCTGAGAGACTTCTTCCCACCATCCAAATGAAGTTTAATGTATTTCAGATTATTATTTCTTCTGTCATGTACCTCTTCCTCGTTTTTTGTTGTGCTTTTATTTTTAGCTGATTAGCCTTGAACACGTGAACCACGAAAGAAAGGATGTTTGGATTTCAAGTATGTACCCCCAAAATTATCTGTTGCTACTTCTTCTTTGGAAGTAAACCACTTACTTGCCCCAACCCCTGTGCTTTATTTTCCTTCCTGTATCATTTTTTAAAGTTTTTGGTCTATTTTGTATTTGCAGGTGATTTAACAAGGACACTTCACAGATAGTAGGTGAATACTCGACCACTAAGATTCAAATTCCCTGCATAGAATTTTTTTTTTATTTTATTATTTTTAAACAAATTTTTTATTATAAAAAAACTGTATGGAGGGGTTCCAGTTACATGAGCAAGGTAATGAGTACATTTCTTATCAAGCATTGTTGCCTCCTCCTTTGTTTTTCCCCCTACAATTCCTTTCCTCCTCCATCTCCACAACTACATTTAACCACTTAAATTTTAAGTTTGTTTGAGATGTACAAGATGTTTTTATTTCTTCCTCATTAGACTTCGTGTGTAACCAACTAACTGAAAGAATGTAAAAGTGTAAAACTGTAAACATGTTTGAATTTTTATGTAGACTACCATGCCATCTTGCTCACAAATCAAAATAGTTTTCCTTCCATTGCAAACTTATGCAATTTTTCTGTGATCTTGTTGTTGTTGTTGTTGTTTGTTGTTGTTGTTGTT